>NW_027526397.1:0-78768 GCF_048455015.1 Haemaphysalis longicornis
CTTTGTGTCATGACAATAATTATCAAGTCCTTGTGTTTCAAATTGCATTATAATTTTATCAACTCCACCATCAGACCACAGCAGCACAAGGATTGTATCAAATAGAAACTTTTACTACCATGTGTTCAGATTACGGCAAAATGTCAACTTTTCTGCAATATCTATTTGGAATAGCCTACACCCTGCTCTGAAAATGTACGTTAGGGTGTAAATCCACCTCTAAAAGACAATCTTTTGCCCTGTTCATTGGTCTTTTCTCAATTTCTCATTTATTGCTAATTGGAATTGGATATGCAGATCTCGTATTGTGGGAGGTGAAGGTTTTCCTCTTTCGATTGTTTAGTTGAGTTTTAATTGCGATAGTATACCCTTTGGCATACTTTAGAGAGTCCTAAAGCTACAGGCTCGCAGAAGTTTCCCGGAGGACGCCCAGAAGAGAGCAGTGGTTGGGCCCCAAAATCGTCGCTCGAGATCGAGCGGTCTCCCCGGATGCAGGCCTGTGCCGCGAAGGTGTCGTGATCTCGCTGCAGTCAGGGAAGGGCACTTCAATAAGAGGATTCGTGTCAGCGTGTTTGGCAGGAGCAGTACAGAAGGGGAAGTTGTTGGCAAACCGGGCATATCTAGGTGGCCATTGACGTGAAATGAATTCACCCATTGTATTATTTTGTACCGTCTTACATTTCTGCACTTTTTCTGCCACGTTTATTGTAATTGTTAGCTCTGTATGAACTCGAGGGTCCCAGTACAGTCACCAACCTGGGGATTCTTGTCTGTAGTGTTTGGATTTATGCATTTTTCTGACGCACCTAAACTTATTAGATGCGACGCATCTCTTGCTCGGGGTATGTCCTTCCTGCGTCGGCGTTGTCCGCAGGCTCACTGCACATGCGCAACTCTCCTCCGTTCTTCTTTCCGACAGCTGTGCGCAACACTCTCACAACGTCTCATTATCATAACAGCTGCGCGTGTGCGCTTCGCTGCTCTGGGTGCGCGCAAGTGTGCGCATGCGCGCGAAAAGCGGGAATATAAGCGGGAAGCGCACGGAGCCGAATCAGTCCAGCGCTCGCTCTCACACTTGACTTTGCTTGACGATACCTCCGTGCATGATCTTCCGATGAAGACGTGATGGAAGCGACAGTCCCTTCAGCGAGTGGACTGACGCAATCCAATACCAGCGTCATTCCAAACGCTCCCCCCTGATGCGTCGCATCACATCAGGGTTCCCTCGCGGGAAGATGGGCGTAATTTTCATCTTAAAGCGTTACGACCTTTAGAAGTGGATGAGAGCCGCAGCAAGGTGCTTGCACTTGTCTGTTAGCACTACTGCGCACCAGCACCGCTCTTCACGATTTTTAGCTCCCTAGAACGGCAGCTGGAGCGAAATGCGATGCGGTTGCACGAAGTTTGCGAGCCCAGACCGATGATCTACTTAATGTAATTGACTAGAATCACGTTTTCTTCCGCAGTAAAACAACACCAGTCAAGGTTAAAATCTGATTCTATGTACCGCAGCAAGCAAACGTGCCTCGGGAGACCTGTTTTGCGACGTAATTGTTATTGTTTTTACTACTGTTCCCAGAACGAGTCGCGGAACTGGAAGTTGCGAAACAGACTTAAAATCAATGTACTGCATTTAAAACGAAAGTGGTGGCTTGTGCAGTCATTGTCAAAATTTTCTACGCCAATCCTAAGCCTTCTGTACCACAAAGATTTCAAATGAGAAGCTTTAGCTTGATATGAGACAAAAAGATTTTATGACAGTAAGGAAGTGAGGTGTTTTCTCTAGCTTTTCGGCATCGAAAGTTTGGGCCTCGCTCGGCACATTAGCTTGAACGTTGAATTTGTGGCAGCCTGCACGTTTCCGCCTTGGCCTCTAAAATTTTGACAACGACTGCGCTTAACGGATAACGAAATTTCACGCCCCAGGAAGAACAGCTTCAGCACAGGCCGAAAACAAAAGCCACTTCAGCAGTTACGGGGACTGACCATAAGAACCAGGAAGTGCCACATCTTAACGCATAATCAGCAGACAACCAAGCAAAAAAGCCCGAGAAAAGAAGAATATCATATGACACTTCAGCAGCTAATGAAAAACTACGCATAAGCTGAAGAATTGCCTTGAGTTCTGTGGCTCCCGCAAATGTAAAGGTTGCCGCTACCGATACCATCGCCCGAGTGGCTGGACCTGCATAGCCGCGAATATTTTATAGCTATCGTTAGCAAGGCGCGACTGCTCAAACAAAAAAGCTTCGAAGAGTACTGTAATTGTTTTCTCCAACATCATCGTAACGCCTTCAGTAGAAACATTTAGCTCTCTTGTTCCAGTCTGCATGTCGGTGTCGTTTTCAAGGGTGCTTGACACTTAAACGCATTGACAAAAAAAGTCATTCGAGGTCAAGGCGATGTACTGCGCTTCTTTCATGGCCCTCTCTTTGGATGCGACAAGCGTGGGGCAGTAGTGGTGGTACACAAATATCATGTAAAACAGCTTGCAACGAGACACTCTCCAGCCTCCAAAAGATTCAAACTCGCTCTGCCACAAAGAACTGGCTGCCACTCGTCGAGCCGTCTCGAGGCTTAGAAGCGGCACATGGTATGTTCCTGTGGAATAATTCAACAGTGCCCCGAGGCTCTTCTGACAAGCGGTGTAGGTGTGGAATAACTTGGAAGTACCTGGGCTCCATTCATGCTTAGAGAATATGTCTTTCCAAAGAGCATCAGCCAATGGGACACCAACGATGGCCGAGGGAACCACTAGCTCATCGCTGGCGTTGAAAGTAGATATGGTGTACGCCGACACAGGTATCACAACGGTGTCATTGATTACATCGATTTGTCTCATACTCGCTGCCTGGTACAGATCGTCTGTAATGCCCGGCAGTAAATCTTTCCTCTCGTTTGACCACCCTGTTTGGAACAAGGTCAACAAGTTCCCCACGAAGTCACCAGTAACACTGGGAATTTTTTTGTGGGCGGGCAGTAAATCTGGTGGCAGCAAAAGTCGGAGGTTTTTCTGGTAGTTCAGTAGCCTGGTGTGATCAGTTAACGGCATAATGCTCGCGGTTTGCGCCGCAATCTCCGCCAGGATTATCTTGAAAATACGATGAAATACGGCGGCATGCCCCGGGCTGTATGCTTCGATAGAATTCACCAGTGTCAGAAGGGAATGCTCGTACATAATGCTCTTGCAGTACACAAAACGTAGGTTGTACCGAACGCCGACGCTTTCCTTGAGCATTTCGAGTAGGAAATTTGTGACCGCCTTGAAAATGAAAAAGACGAGCGTCGCTGTCCGCCGCTTTTCGTCCAGGAGCACACTGAAGGTCTTTCGAAGCGCATCCACGCTGCTGTGGTAGAGCACTGCAGGAGGATCACTGCCGCTAACGTTCCTCACAACCCAGCTCCAGTCGGCCAACGTCAGAGACGGTGCCAGTTTGGCCACGTCATGGAAGTTCGCCAGGACAGCGTTTCCAAAAGTGAAGTCTTTATACTCTACACCCTTTCCAAAAGTGACGTCAAGATCGCGCTCCAAATCTACCATATTTTTCAGGGTGACGCTTAGGTTCAACACACGGTTAATGGTATGAAGACAGTCCTGGCGTAACTGCTGGTACCGGTCCGAGAGGTCGCCTCTTATGCTCGGCACTGTCCTTGTTAAGAGGAGTACAGCAAGGACCCCCGGCTTCCTCAGGAGGTGCATGTCCTTGAAGTATACCCCGCGAGGAAAGCCACCACGGCCGTACAAAGCGACGACAGGATGGGAGATTATGTTGTGCCTCACTGCCATCTGGAGCAGGAACAGCAGAAGGCCCCGTTCGGACCTCGTCACAGCGGTGTTCGGCAGTAAAGCCCCAAGATACGTGGCCGCGGTTGAGCCCCCTAGTTTCTCTATGTTACCCATCGCGCTTAGGCAGGACTGGAACAAACGGTACACCGCTATCCCTGATTTGCGGGCAGGCGGCCAGTACAGTTCTCTGTCCGAGCTGAAAACGGGGTCACCCAACGCCGGCGGTTCTCGTTGATCGCGATATACGCCACATACGTAGTCGTGCAAGAAGATGCATGGGTTCAGGGAAAAGTTGACGTGGTAGAACAGCCACTCTGTCTCACGGAGGCAGCAGCTGGGAGGGTCAGTGACGGAGGCGCGCTGCCTCGAACTGGACAGGCCAAAGACAGTCGCCGCCACCAGGAGCAGGAGTGCGGCCACCACGAACTCTGCGACGATTGCTTGGATCGTGCAAAGGGTGGCCTTCCTGGGAACTTGGACGGTAGACGCGTTCTGTGTGGCGTTCGCCGGGCTTGGTGGTGCATTTTGCTCAGCATCCTGCATCAGATAACAGGAAAATCGCCGGTTTAGCTATGGTGACAGCGCTTATTACGGAAACCGTACTACCTCCTTGGATTGCTCACCTGCTAACCGCTATTTTTAAAGCAAAGGTGTACTACAAACGTCGGGCGTTTTGCCATGTTCACCTTCCTTTGAACGCAACTGCGACACACCCTTGCCGCGCATAACGTGACACACCATACCCGCTTTCAGCGCTGCGCACAGGGCCTCGCCAATGGCCTCGCTTTCAGTTAGTTTAAATCAAAAAAGCAGAGGCGGCTGCGGCGGGAACGGCTGCTCAGCTGATAGGCAGCCGACCACCCCCGTTGCCTCGCTGTCTGGCAGCTGCTGGCACACGTATGCGCTGCTGGGCGGGCAGCGCGCCGGCGGTGCTCGTGGTTTTGCCGTCGTCCTTTGTATGACTGCGCTACCAATTCTTGTTCATAACTGAGGAAGAAGGCCACGGCGGCGTTTTTGTAGCGTGAGCTACATTGGCCGAGGCTGAGCAGTTTCGCGTGGCTCCTGAAGAGCCGTGCTGCGCATGCGAGAGGAGCAGTGACGTCACACGGCGCACAGAACTTTGTTCGCTGGCCTGCGTCTCTCACACATCCCACGCGCCCAACGTCTTCGCCGACCTCCGTTCCGCACTTGGCGGCTCGGTCCACTTCATTATCGCGAGGGGTGGCCGGGTGCGGACCCGATGGCTCGTGCATTGAAGCAACACCGGCGTGCGCCTGTGGAACCAGCTCAGCTCTGGGGTGATTGGTGATGCTGCGCTGGAATCGCTTCATAAATATACATGTGTCACATAATGCGTATACCGTGAGCGTGTCATTGAAGCAGCAGAAAGCATGATAATCAAGCTATCCTAGACAACCAGTAAGGCTAACAATAACCAGCTGAACCTTAGCTCAGGCTACGTATATCCTGGCAGAGCCAAGCAGTCACTGCTAATTTTCTGGTGAAGGCGGCAAGCGAAAGCCCCCATGTGTACGGGATTTCGGCGCACGTTAAAGATCCCGAGGTGGTCGAAACTCTTCCGGAGCATTCTACTACAGTGCGCTTCATCGCCTGTGTAGAGTGGCAGCGTTAAACCTCATAATCAGTCAACCAGGGCTGAGAAAGAGCGAGCCATTAGGCTTAGAAAACACAATCTGCGGGGCCACAACCGTAGGCACAGGCAGGCTTTGGACAATCAGCATTAAAAAAGTGAAATAAAAGCTAACCGAATTAAACCAAAACTCCAGTTAGCTAAGCATTTCTTTACATATCCAGGGTTAGCTGAGCCAATCCTCAATCATTTTTACTTCTTTTCGTTGCCACTTAATCATTGTTTTGTGGCCTAGAAGAATGAAAACTTTTTCACAAAGGACAGGCAATGAGATTCTGTGCGAGACCTGCTTGTTAGATACGAGAATAAAACGAAAAAATTTCAGGCGTTCCACTGCTAGGCTGGGACGCTGGCGGAGTCGTAAAACTACAACGACAAGGTTTCTTAGATGAACAACCATATACATTTTATCCCGCGACAACAATGGCCCTGCTGCAGTAACATGGATCCGGAAATTCGGTACGTAAAAATCAAAAACAGGTCCTGCAAGCTCACATAACAAAGGCCACCGTCAAGCGTGTTGAAATAGACAAATTCTCCAATCAGAACCGTTTCGAGCGTCAAAGTATCAGCCCATGCTTTACTGTCTCCCTTTGCCTCCTCACAGGGGGCGCTGCGAGTTTTGAGCCACGGGCATAAAATATTGCTCGGGCACTACAACCTGTTGACGTGATTTCGAAGGAGAAACTGTAGTGATGCTTATCAAGGACTTTTTTCTACTGCATCATGTTGGCTTCTCTACGTTCGCTTTCATTTTTTTCGCCTTTTGGTATGAACCTGCTCGCCAGGCCGACTGGTGACCCTGTGAGCGACAGCCTCTCGGTAGTCAAAGCTATTTGTGGCATGGTGACATCCTTCTGCTAACTCGTCCTTACGCTCACTTGTCACGCGGCCGCCGTAGAGTACCCACCGTGGTGGCTCAGTGGTTAAGGCGTTGCGCTGCTGAGCACGAGGTCGCGGCTTCGATTCCTGGCCGCGGCGATCGCTTTTCTGATGGAGGCGAAAGGCAAAAACGCCCGTGCCTAAGAGATTTCGGTGCGCGTTAAAGATACACAGGTGGTCAAAATTAACCCGGAGCCCTCCACTACGACGCGCCTCATTGCCTTCGTTGTATCGGCGCGTTAAACCTTACAATATACGTCGCACTAGGGTAAACTTTCTTCAGCCGCTGGAAATATACTGGAATATCACCATGAACTTGTTTTCTAATCTTGAGACGAGGGTTAGTGCTCACACTAACCCAATTGTTTCATTGTTTTCACTACTACGTACATACTACGTGTTCACAATGCGACGTTCAGACACAGCCTCGGCCTTGACTGCGTGCATACCATTCATTCAGGTTGCGCATAATCCCTCGCCTTCGGAGGACAAGCCCACGCTGACCTTCCCGCCACCGCTAAGCTGGTAGAGGCCTCACGTACGCGCTCGGAGCGCTTTCGCTGCTCACGCGCAACCGCTGAGGGTATGAGAAGGCGCCCGAAGAAGTCCCACGGTCGCCATCTCCACCCATTGCCGACTATAGCTTATATCACAAGCTGCGTGCAGCACTGTGGAGTCTACATTGTTGTAACAGAACGCCCACTTAGCCCGCCTAACTCACCACGAAGGGGGCCTTGAAAGGACGTTTCCTTCTCCCCTCACGGAAGGTGGAACAGAGAGCTTCCGGCACCTTTTGTCGCTTCCTTCACGGTGACTTAGGGTCCCCTCAGTGGATGGACTGTTGACAACAAAGTAGCCTCCACAGTGCTGCACGCAGCTTGTCGTATGCCGCACAAGCAGGCCGTCTTATTAGTCATTCGATCGCGCGGTCCTGCATTCCGTAAAGGGATCGTGACCAGGGGATCGCCGCCTCCCGCATCTTCCAGCAACGCGGATCCGCGGGCCCACAGCTGCCCACTGGGATCACCTCCTCGGCCCATTATAGAGCCCACGCACCCCAATTCGAGAGTTCCAGTCCCGGCCCAGCAGCGTGCATTGCGCCGCTCGTGCACCCCGGCCCCAGAGCGAGGGATCCGGCCTCCACGGCACAAGAGCAGCCGCAGTCCTGCCCCATCCTCCCAAAAATCAAACAGCCTGACGTACGCCGATGCTGCTCCTCTCTGAGGATTGGCGACGGAGCCGGCTGCGTCCAAACTATGGTCAATTAAACTTGATATTGAGAGAGAGGGGTTGTCCCTGGAGAACGAGTTTATTAGCTTCCTAGGAGAACGAGCTTACGATGATGATGATTATCCACAGAAGATAATGACGTTGGGCGGCCGACGGTGAGTGATCGAGGAGCATACCCTTTGGGGACCAGGATGGATGATGATGATTGCGGTTTCGCGAGGAATATTCTCAATGCACATTCCTGATGCTCACATTTTGTCCCCGCGGCTGAAAGCGGGCGCTAGACCGCAGAAGGTTTCGTTTGGCGACGGTTCAACGGTTTCTAGGGGGAGACATGCACTATCTCTATCCCACGACAGCGACGGTGGGTGGAAGGATTAACTGGTGACACGCAATAATTGAATGGAGAAGTCCGGTCGGTGACGACGCAGGGACCACTGTGCCGGTGCAGGAACTTCTCGCAGTGTCCTGATGTTCGAACAGGTGTCCAAAGCACGGCCTCTGTGCCTTTCGAGTACTAAATGGCGCGGCGGGTGACGTCATATCGGCCCTTTCGGTCTTGCTGGCTCGCATCTTTGTTATGTTACGCCATACGTCGACAATGGGCGATCCGATCGGAGAACTGCTCATTAAGTAGCGAAGTAGAGGAGAGTGAGGCAGAGAAAAAAGCGGTGTCAAGGGCAAAATAGTGTAGGCAGCAGAAAGTGAGAAAGAAGGGCGAATAACCGGTGGTGCGCTTGACAGCGGTATTATAAGCAAATGTAACGAAGGGCAGGATGACATCCCAATTTCGGTGGTCGGGGCTGACGTACATGGAGATCATATCAGAGTGGTGGAACCGTTCAGTAAGTCCATTCAGAACAAGTTTTGTGGATGGTGTTCGTAGCGCGAAGAACTTCTGCAACTATTTGTGAAAGAAACATCTTGCCGCGGTCACTGAGCAGAACCCGAGGAGCTCCATGTCGCAGGATCATGTTGCGCAGGAACAAGTCGGCGACTTCGAGAGCACAGCCAGACTGTAGGGGAGCGGTGTCTCCGTACCTGGTCAAGTGATCGACAGCAGTCTCTATACAGCAGCATCCAGTCTATGTTGAAGATACCGGCCTGTACAGGTCAATGCCCACTGTGTGAAATGGAACAGACGGTCAAGGAGCCGGCTGCAACAAACCGGCAGGAGTTGATGTACATCGCTTGCGGTGTGACACAACGCGCAAGAGGCGACGTACTTAACCATGGTCGTTGAGAGGCCGGAACAGAAAAATCGACTCCGAATCCGATCATAAGTCTTCTGGATCCCAAGGTGTCCAGCTGTTGCGTCATCGTGAAAAGCCACGAGTATGCAAAGTCGGAGCTGACAAGGAACGACAAGCACCAATTTATGGCCCGAATGATGATGATTCGCGCAGTAGAGCACGCCATCCATAATCCAGAAGTTGTTCGGTTGGTGTCGCGACCGGCTGTTGGGTGCCATGAGTAAATGTGGCGGCCGTGGCTAAGAAGATACAGCTTCCGACGGGGAGCATAATGGGCATCGCGAAAGGGCATCCGCGTCTGGATGCTTTTTGTCGGACTTGACTGTAACGGTGAAGTCAAATCAAGATGTCGGAGCGGCATTGTCAATCTTCCCCAAGAGCAGGATACAATTACATGAAGAAATACACCAGAAAGTGACAGAAAGTATGGCCGCTGAAAGAGTAGAGTTGTTGACACGCGTCCTGCAGACTGCGCGTGTTTCTCCCCTTTTCTTCCGAGGTTTTCAAAAAGTCGTTTAAAAAAAACACGCTGTGGTGTCTCAGTGGCTAAGGCGTCGTCTTGCTGTGCCCAGGGACGCGGCTTCGATTCCCGACCGCGGTGGCTGCTGTCCTGATAAACGCAAAAACGCTTCTCTGCCAAAATTTCGGTGCACATTGAAGATGCTCGGTGGATCAAAATTGATCCGGATCGCTCCACTAACACGCGGCTCATCGTCAATGTGCAGCTTCGCCGCGTTCAAGCTCGTAATAAAATCAAATGCTTAAGACCGTATAGCTACGTCTTCTACGCTTTCCTTGCCGTTCTGGGACAAAAAAAAATGGCTCCAGTCCACGCTGTGAAGGTGGTTGGAAAGCAAAGCTTTAACCGACACCCACAACAATTACCCATGCGACGTCACTTGAATGCACACCCGTCGCTCTACAAAGAGTGAAACCCGAGATTCTGCCAGCCGTTGCGTGGGACTCACGGGGGCAACGCCCCGAACGCAGCAGCAGCGTGGGAAGGGCCGGGCTGGAGCGGTGGACGCCGCCGCTGTAGCCCGGCCGTGATTCGGCGGGTAGAAAATGGAGAGGAGCGTCTTTCGAAGGGTGAGACAGCGGAACTCAGCCATCCTGATGTGCTTGCTTGGGGCTACACTACTGCACTACAAAAGCCGAGACACTGAAACAATTCCGCATGTGAGCTTAGTGATTCCCATTTATACCGATTTAAACTATTTAGTTTAGCAATTTTGACAATTGGGAGAAAGCTGAGGGAACTTTCACAATCGCTATTCATTAGGAGTAGTTGCAAGTTTCGCTTTTGGCAATACCTCTTAAAACACAACCGAAGTGTTATTCACCAATTTTGAAAACTGAGTCGCATTCGTGGCAAGCAGTGCACAAAAGGCAGCGTTTCTCTAGCGGCCAGATATCGGTATGTGGTTTGTACATTTTCTTTTCTCGCTCTGCAAACCAATCCTTAATGCATGTTTGCTGTACCATGGCCTCCGCGATCACACGCACGCATTTTGCTCCGGCCGTCCCAATCGGCCTGAGAGAGCGTAAATTGAAAAGGGGGCGTGGCCGCGTCTTCCGGCGCACCGCGGCGGTCGCCACGTATGCAAATTTCGCAAATTCGCAAACATTCGCAAATTTGGTTCTGTGGATGAAGCCAGAGGCCCAAGCGGGCCTGGTGGTAAATCAGAGGGCAGTAGGCACAATGGCCCTAGGGGCCCACAGCAAAACTACAAATGAAGCGGTACAAGGGGTATGGGCTGGTCGTATTTCGAGGCCAGGGAGGCGCAGAGCGAGATAGTTTGAGGAACGACTTCTTGACATGGAGGACGATAAATGGGCCGCGAGGGTATTTTAGTACCTTTATATGAGGAGCGTGGACGCGGGGTGGAGACGGAGGGCCGGACAGCTAACCAAGCGGTACGGAAAGTCGGTAGGGGAAAGTGGGGTTTACACAGCCGTTAAAAAGCTGGTAAAGGCAGCAGAGACGATGAAGTGGGCACACAGAATTTAAGCGAAAAAAACCCTTGAGACTTATAGGGCAGATCAATGAAAAATAAGAAGGGCGGATTCTATGGCAATACGAGAGGCAGTGATTTGCTCTTAGAGGCACGGGCAGGGTTCCTGAGAACCCCGGCATACACGGGTAGCTACAGGCAGCAGAATGAAACATGTGCATCCTGCGGCAGTGATCGGGAAACTATAGACCATATCGTCAGGAGTTGCACAGAGACACAACCACCGCGGGGTGAGGTGGAAACGACGCTGGCGGAGGCTTTGGGGTTTGGGACGATGGGGAACCTCAACTTCAAGGCCATAGAGGTGACGAAGACGTGACTGGAGTGGTGGTGGAGGAAAAGTAGGGAAGGGATGAGTACGCAGGCGGAGTAATCATACGGGTGAGAGTTTAGAACAGCGGGGGAAGAAAAAAGGGGGTGCGGGCGATGAGTTTAAAACAGGGAATAGGGGTAGATGGGAGGGAGGAAGCCAATCTTTTAGGTTATATGGGAGTAGGTCAAGTAAGCGTAATAAAACAGGCAAGTCGGTTGCTGACAACCGACGCCCAGATTTAAAGGGAGAGCCACTAATCATCATCACCACCATCATCATCATCATCAACTATTCCGCTGCAGCTTGGCACAAGCGAGGAAACGGGCGTTTTCGCAGCTTGCAGTTACCTTGGGTCGAGCCGAAATGACAGGTACAAGAATTTATTCAACAAATTTATCATGGTTAACTTAATAATATGAGGCGCGCGAGTACAAAGTTTAAGCAGCAATCATACGAGCGAAGCCCAGTCGGTTTTGGCACTCTCTGCTGCGATTTCGCGTGCATATTTAATTTTTCGTTGTTTATTTACACGCGGTACTTTTCAAAAACCCATCACGTCCTCACCCAACATTATTCACGAGAGTGGCGACTTGCATAAGCGTCTGTCGCAGAAATGCAATATTAAGATTGTTTCTGGTTAGTATGCATGTCACGATAGATTTTTGGCCGCGGCTTTGTAAGGAAAGCTTACAAAATCGTAAGCATGCTAGTCCGACACAAACCAACTGTGATACATTCAGACACCACCGTTCATTGCAATTTAGTGCAGGTGAGTATTTGCGAGGTTTTACTAAGCGCGCTTTGTGAACTAGTATAGCATATTTGCGGAGCAGTTAAGAAAAGCTCATCATGGTGTGTAAAAACTACACGCTACATAGCAGCATATAAAGCTGCATAATTATCGCGGGATGCGCGACTTATTATTGCGGGATGCGACTTATTGTGCGACTCTATTTTCAAGTTTTATTGGTCTGCGTTTGCAATTGAGAAGGCTTTTTGCTTTTATACCTGTGCCCGCAGATGGCTTAGCTTGATTGGTGTTTGTTTATAAATTCCAGGAATAAATGCGGAAATTTTGGTTGCCTTCTCTATTTTCAAGGTTCATTGAACTAATTAGGTCAATTGACGCTATTTTGTAGACATTAAACATCTTATCGAACGTGCCAATTATGCACTTCTATGTAAAGGCAGGGGTTCAAACGGTTGGTCGTTTCCACGTAAGTTTTGTACATTTTTCCTTAGTTCTTTTGAATGCTGTTTTTTTTTAGTCTTCCTATTTTGGAGGAGGTGTATTATTGTGCATTTTTTATTTTGTAAGCTTGCGTTTATAATTCATTTTCTGCTTTTTGTTCTTTTAAGATTCCGTACGAGCAATCGTCTCCATTCACACGATTATAACGAGTAATCACACATGTTAACTCCGCCAATTATTCATTTTTAGCGCAAATGTAGGGCGTTACCCTTTGGTCAGTTTTCATGATCTTGTTTATTTCTGTTCGCGTCGTTAATTTCGTCAGGGCTTTTTATTATTTTCTTGATAGATATGATAGAACTCAATAGATATGATAGAACTTGGATTTCTTTCGAGGTTTCGTATTTTCTTTTTTGTTTAGAACATCCCGTTCGGTCGATTATCTCTATTCACGCTGTTATGCATTTCTGTGCAAATGGAGGGCGTTACAAGGTTCGTCTGTTCGCGCGATTATTTATTAGCGGTATTTTCGCTGCTCCTTTATTTTTGTGTGTTTTGTGGGGGAGCTTATAAGATTTGTATTTTTTAATTTGTTAATATCGCTTCTATAATTCTTATTTTTCTACTCTCTGTATTTTTTTTTTCTAAATCACGTTCCACTAATTATCTTTATCCACGCTTTGTAGTGGTCAATTATATTAACTCCGCCAATTTAGATTTCTGCGGAAATGCAGGGCTGCACATAAGGTGCCGTACATGGGGCACTCAACGGTTGTGTATACGTTCGCTCTAGATTCAGCCAACAACGATAGGCTGCTCTTTTTATAGATGCGATCGTATTTCCCATGGCATAAAACGATTATTACAGTTATATGTTCGCTTTCGTTCCGCGGAAGAGTACGAGGGAGCAGTGATGGGGTCCCTTTATGAATGAATAAAGATCGGGGGGCTCGACCTGCGCGGTGGCTTGTGCCTCGAAGCTGCCTTTTCCAATGAAGGACAAACCCATTGCAGGTGTTCTGTGTCAGAATGGTCGCAGGAGCTGAGCACAAGTGCGGCCAATAAATTCGCAAATACACTCGCGCCAGAACCGTTGACATGCCCCGAAATGCCGCATTAACAGCGGCCCCATGGGCTGAACGATGCATTCGATCCTTAGGAGCGCACTGCCGCGTGGCGGAGAGCGGGGGAACCAGCACCCTTACAACATTTTGCTGGGGCGCGCTGCGATTAGGACGGCCGGAGCAAAACGCGCGCGAGGGGAATCAAGGAGGCCATGGCCGTAAGACCACTTAATTCCGTCTGTAGCGGGTTAACCGCAAGGTGTAGTCGAACAAGTTAATCAAGCCGTGCCGTGCGAAGGGAGCGCGCAATGGATGCGAAACGAGCCAAATCAGGCAAAAAACAACCGTCGATAATGCTGACGAAACGGCCGTGCCGCCGCCGCCGGCAGCGAACAGGCACTTCTGCGCGGGGAACGCTGGGTAAATTCGCCGCGCTGTCTACAGAGTGCTCCGTGAGTGAAACCCTCCGAGTGAAACTGTTCCAAATGCGCTCATCGGAGGGAGCTCATAACTGGGCACTGTACGAGTAGAAAATCAGTCGCATGAGCACACAGCGCAAGTATGAAAATGAGCTACCTTTGCATTCCTTTTTGGTTCTTGGGTAGCGGACGGGCTAACTGGCGTGTTCCGGTCGTCCCTTGGCCGGTGGTCATGGGCATTCTTTGGGGAAGCCTCGGCTTGCTTTCTTGCCTGCAAACGAACCCGCGCGACATGACGCAATGAGACATTCCTCGATGACCTTTACCTTAGGCAGCAGACCAACAAAAAAAAACACATGACCATTACGATACTCTCTAATGCGAAATTTGTGCGCAGCGCCAACTGCGGTCTTCTCGGCCACAGCGCGTGTCTGTTGCGTTTCAAGAAGCTATAGCGTGAATAGCGAACGCACGCCGGCGCTCGCTGCTCTGCCGCTATATCCCAGCACGTAGTCGCCGCCGAGCATGTTGTTAATCGTGTGGGAACCTCCCCCGCAAAAGTCACGTGGTTCAAATGAGCCACGTAACGAGGACGATCCTGAAAGACTGATGTACGGGCATTAATCATGCCGTGCTAGGCTTCTGTGGCGCCGCCTCGCCATACTGCCTCCCCCCCCACACTTTCGCCATACTTTTACCCTCCGCTTTCCTGCGGGCTCATAATCAGTGGCGTCTTCGTACTTTCGGTTATCTCGTAGCGCGTCGCCGCCGAGGAGCGTTTACCGCCGCCTCGGCATTCCACCCTCCCCCTCACACTTTCACCACATTTTCCTCTTCTGTTTTCCTTCGGTCTTCGGTGTTCCCTTCGTTCGCTCGGTTACTAGACCGGCTACACCGCCAAACCACAGCAGCGGACGGGTAAGTTCTCCGCACTAAAATGCCCTTCCGCTGCAGCTAGGCGACGCGAACTAACCTGGCGATACGTGACGCAGGCGTACGCTTACCGTGATCGGGGCCTCGCGCGTTTCCGGAGACTGCTGATGCGCCGAGTGGGGTCGCCGGCGGGGTGCCCCGGATTGTGTGCCCTTGTGTCTGACTTGGGGGCCTCTGTCTGCGGACATTGCGGTGACAGTAGGGCAGTTGGATTCGTAGCCGGAAACCTGGGAAACAGGTTGACCGTTGATCTTGTCGGCTATAAAAATGGACGAGAGAGTTGCGGCTTGCAGTGGGTAGGTGCCTAGAAGCGCTACGATGGCGTCTATCGCGTGTTCTCGGTCTCCTCGCGCACCCTTCTCGTGATGTCTCCTCTTCCTTCTCTTTCCCCACGCAGGATGATGATAATTACTGTGGTGATGACTTTGGCTTCGATGATAGAGCCCTGTTACCACAGAAAAAGCTTTGGTCATACCAAGTCCTAATTTGAGTTGGGAACAGAATTCGCTTGAAGAAGAAGGAGCAGAAGAAGAGAAAACAAGGCACCGGAAAATGTATATGGACATGTATTACAAAGCCCTTAGAAACCAACGTGAGTTGGTGCACACACCTGCGTTTGAGCAATTCAGCAACTAAGCCTTTTCCCGGGGCTTGCAGTTGGATCCCAAAAAAAAAAGAATAAATTACTTGAATCTTTCCACTGACATCCTGTCAACCGAGGCTCCCTAATCAAAGGTGGCGAAATTATTTCCGCAAGAGAATATCATCGCTGTTACTTATATCATTGCTCTCGTACAGCAACGACAACGCAGGAATATTGCCCTCTACCAGTTCGAGCGGGCCGTGCGACTGCATGGGCAGGGACGCGATATTCCAATCCGTGATATATGCACAAGCTACGCACTTCCTGTGTGAAGCATAATGTCCATTGAGTGGATTGATATGCCACACAGGCGGAAAGTTTTCGCTTTCCCGGTGACTACGAAGCCGAGAATGAAATTCAAATGTGCCGCGAAGAACGGGACCACAGGGGGAAAGGCCCGATGAACATTTCATTAGTCGATTTCACCGTCATTTCTCATAACTTCCATTTTCACTCCTACAATTTTTTTACCCAATTACACCTGGTCCAGTGGGAAGTAGAAGGCCCGAGATCAGTTTCTCAGGCCTATGTCTTCTCCTTTGAATGAACGTTTGCTGTCTCACACCGAGGTATTGTTCAATATGGTGGTTTGGCCAAAACAAATTTCTCGGACCCGCAGCGGTGGGTTAGTGGCTAAGGCGATACGCTGCTCAGCACGTGGTCGCGGGTTCGATTCCCGGCCGTGGCAGTCGCTTTTTCTGATGGAGGCGAAAAGCAAAAATGTCCATGTGTACGAGATTTAGGCGCAAGTTAAAGATCCCCAGGTGGTCAAAATTAAACCCGGAGCCCTCCACTATGGCGGGCCGCGTCGCCTGGGTTGCGTCGGCGCGTTAAACACTACAATCAACTTCTCGGAACATAATCCGTGACGCCCGACAACAGTCCGTGCCTCCTATTCGAACAACCCTACTGGAACAAAGTCAACACGTTAATGACGTAACCACTGGTTATATTGAGAATTATTGCAGTGCTTAAGAAAATACCGGGGGCATCGAAAGCCCAAGGCTTCAGTGGTAGCTCAGAAGCCTGGCGTGGTCATGTCATAAGCAACCCTCCCCCAACGCCTTCAAACAGGCATGTGCTGAAAACCCCCGAAGGTGCATGTGCAGAAACCCCCCAAGGAGTATGTCCTTAAAAAAGGTACGAAGCGTGCCAATGGTGAACTTCACGGGGAGATAAAGAGAAAAATGGAGGGGGCAAGCATGGGGAAAGGAAGACGAAGAAGAAGACAGGCTACGCTTCTGGACTGATATCTTTTTGCTTAGATTAGGAAGTTTTTTGCCAATCGGGAATTCTTTTGCACAAACGGTAGGCTATTTTCAAGACGATTTCCTGAAAGTAGAGGGGTGCTTCAAGGATTGGTTTTACCGCCTGTACTTTTGAGCATCATTAGGAGCGACATTTCTCTACTCCCTGGTGTAACAACCTACGTTTATGCTGATGATAGAGCGTTCTTTGTGGCTGCAGTCGACATTAATTCGCTATATGACAGTTTTAAGGCCCATGTATCTCTGTTGGAGACATGGCGTGACAGATTTTTTTTAACGTAAATGTGTCGAAAAGTGCTCTACCTGTCTTCCCGGGGGCAGGAACAATTTCAAGCCATTCCGCAGGTAGATTCGCTGATGTACCTTGGTATTACATTCACTTCTTCTCTTGATTGGCATACACATATTAATGCATCAGTCACTAAAGCGGAGAGAGCATTTCGTCGCATGAAAAGGCTATGTCGAAAATGAGTAGGAATGCGCGGGGACCCACTTTTGCTGTTCTACCGATGCTACGTACGGCCAGTCATGAAGTTAGGCTGCATCTTGTTTTGCAATTGCCCTATTTACAAACTGCGATCGTTACACCTGTTGGAAAGGCGCATCCTTCGATTTTGCCTTGGCCTACCCCGGTTCGTCTGGAACCGGGTTTTGTACTTGGAGGCACGCATTCCTGAACTCAATGTCCGATTTCTCTTGCTGACAGTACTTACCTGCGCATGTACGAAGCCCCCTCTGGAGCTGCTAAGCCTGTGTTTATATATATTTGTGATTCGATTTTTTTTTACTTCACCGTGGCGGAAACGTATTCCCCCCAAGGGGAATTCGTTCAAACATCTCTTGATTGCATTTCGGTTAACTTATATGAAGTTATCCATTATCTACTATTGAGCCAGAAACTGCGTTTTTGTTACAAAACCCTTTCCATTTGGCTGCAAAGCTTCTCACACGCCATTTATTAACTGCTCTTTTAAATGAGTATCTATACAAGTATCCGGCTTCTCCGGTGATTTAAAGTGGTATACATCTCATAGGGCGAGAAAGCAGACATAGGTATTTTTTCAGCCTCTAGATTGGAGTTATTGGCTACGAATCCCGGACTATAAAGCCATTTTTATGGCAGAATTTTTAGCAACAGCTCTCGCCCTATGTAAAGTACCGCAGCATGTATCAGGATTCATCGTACTATCCAATTTGATGTCAGTTATATCGGCAATAACTTTTTCTTCCGACTCTCCCTTGTACAGCACATTACTGCTTTGTGTTCCAAGGTGCTGAAGGTGGTACGTTTGGCTTGGATCCCTGGCCATACGGGCATGAGGGTGAACTAGCTAGCGGATTATTTAGATAATCTTGCTCTTAGAGCTCCCATTCAATTCGGCGTACCGAATCTGGCTGTTTTTGCATCGTCCAGATTACGACGTATTGGCATTTAGACGCTACTCGTTCAGACGCACGAGTTTCAAGAGTCGTTTCAAGAGTATCAACATTTAAATTTCGGGTGGAAGGTTCATTTTTGTGGTTCTCACCAATGCGAAGTGACCTTCACCGAGCGGCGCTGCAGGATTCCAAGTCTGAATTTCTATCTGTTTAAAACAAGGCTTTCACCTATGGAACTATGTGTGCGGTACCAAACAATCGAACATTTTTTTCTCGCCTGTCAGCGCTTCTCGGCTGCAAGACAGCTACTTTTTTAGCACCCTATTGAGTGTTTGGAGTTGACTTTATCGGTCCCACTTATCTTATCTATTGGCGAAATAAATTTTGTGCACGCAAAAAGGGATATATATAATTGTATTCAAGGTTTTGTTTCAGCTGCAGATCGCTTGAATTGCTGAAGGGTAAAAAATAATGGGTAATTCGGGTTTTACTCAAAAAGAAGTTTCATTTTACGGCCTCACTCTTTCCGGTAATAAATGAGTATTCTGAGGTCCTCTGGAATTTCAGCAATTGATTTAGCCTTGGCTGATCCCCCCTTGTGGGTACGTGCCAAAGCTTTGAGGGTATCATCATTATCATCAACTGACCCCAGCGTTTTCAAGGCCTTGCGACGCCTCAGACCTACTGACTGCAGCAGGGGGAGGAGGAAATACTTTTCTTCAAATTGCTGCACGGCCCAGAGGGCGGTTCACGGGAGTGGTTCCTTCTTCACTGGAGCCCATATGCAGTCCATGCCACCTTTTCTCTGCCCACCAGCTGAAACTGGGTGGGCAGGGAGGGGCTGGACAGCAACATCTTCCATTGCTTTTGTTGGTTAGTTGACGAGAAAAGAGGAGGGTGCTCAGGACTAAAGTCGCACACCCCGATTATGTGGCGGAGTGATCCTACTTCTCAGCAAAATTTACATTCAGCGTCGTAGCGATTTGGGTTCATTAAGTGAACTCGCGTCGGGTTTGGGAAATAGCCGGGTTGCATAGCCGTAGGGTACTTTGTGGTTCCCTGGAAAGGTCAGGGCGAGGCGGGGGTAGTGTCTGTCTCTGACGGCGGTGACGCTGGGTTGTGTCTCTGAACTTGACAAGCGGGGGAGTTTCCGAGTGCAGCTCAATAACCGGGTGGGTAAAAGCGCAGGATTGTTGGTGGGCGTATAGGCCTCCTTCGCTGGGGTTTTGGCGACATGCAGCGCCCCTAGCGGACGACGCCTCTGGGTAGTACAATACATAGAGTTTCTCACTAGCTTACCTAGAGTGGAATCTGGCGCTAGCGTCAACGTGATTCGGCGGAAGCGCTCTACGCCTCCATGAGTGCCGCCATAGTGTGTAGTTCGGCCGGAAGTTCGGCATGGCATGGCCGGCAATGACTTTGTGGCTACGCAAATTGAGTTTGTGTTTGAAAAATTGCTGCCGAAAGTGCCGCTGTCAACAAATTTTGTTTTGTGTGAGGCACTGTGTTCGAGGTCTTATGCTGCAAAACAAATGAGAGGGTTACTAAGAAAAGAAAAAAAGTAGAAGTCCTGCCTTTGGCTCACGCTGCCAGATACAGCGGGCCGTCTCGGATATATTTTTAAGTTATTACATCCTTCAAACTGGGTGAGGTTTTCTTTGATTTTTTGTAATATTTAGCTGAAAAAAATTGTTTATATTGTCTAAAGCTGTGTTCTTGCTCCATCTCATTATATAGTCTCATTATCGTATGCTACGCGCCTTGGCAGGCGATGCAGTATTATAGATGCAAGAATGATGTAATCGCGTTGTATTTATTTGTTTTGACTAAGCAGGTATAAGTTATCGTGGAAGCGAAACCTGTTACCGCAAGTAAGTCTTCAAGTACGCGCGCAAAGCATTATGAAATTGCGTGAATGCTTCAAATGGCAAATAAATACTGGCTTGTCGAGTCGATATGTGTGTTGCCCCATTGCGCCTGTCCAAGGCAGCGCATGCTTCAAGGGGTAAGTAAACGCAGCGACGGCGACGAGCGACACGAAAATTGTAACAGAATGGGTGCAGAAAACGCATAGTGTGTGCTAGCGAAGCTTATTTAGTGGCGACAGCAGCACGCGGGAAGCGGTATAGAGCAGCAAGCGGACGCCGGGGCCCTCGCTCGCTTTTTTACGGCCAGAAGCAGCCCACAAGCGAGCGGCAGCGGCGATACAGTGAACTGTAGCGACGAGCGACGACGACAGAGGACATAGGCGGCAGTGTATTAATTTTATTCGCTTGTCGCTTTGGCCAAGTACACTCTGTTGTTGCACCTTTTGGGTTGCGTTTTTCGCGTCGCTTGTCGCCGTCGCTGCATGTGGTCGCCCCTTCATCTGAAGAAACTCCCCGCTAACGCGAGCACATGCGTTAAGAGCTAATCACGCTGCTGTTTAGACATGTCTGTGATAGCCATTGAATGCCAAACAGGGCATCCCGAAAACAGAACTAACAAACGCTTCAGAGCCGAGAAGCCTAATCCATAGCTCTTTGCACTAGCCACTTGCTACCAATCCGATTCGCACACTACCCACAATTCCCATGTCGGCGTGCGATCGCAGCGACACTTTCCGCTCTAGGTAATATTGAGAAACTCTATGGTACAATAGCAGACGACCCTCGCCGCACTCCATGTTTTTTCAATTACAAGCCAGAGGGAAAGTTGGTTGTGGCGCTTTGTGGCGTGTTTAAATGACTGCATACTGTATGAAATAGCCCTTAAAGTAGTTGCAGAGTCTAAACAAAATAATATCCGCTAAAAGAAGCCGATTTGTCGGCTTTCTTTTGAGCGAGCTTTCGCGGTCGTCGCGGCGTGGGACAGTACCGCCTGCTCGGGTGGTTTAACTGTTTGACGACAGTTACAGTTTTTTTCTTCTTGCGTGCGGTCGACAAAGGAAAGTTCACGAGTAGCATAAACACAGAACGCTGCTCATCCTATATCCTGAGGTAACTGCAAAAGGTTGCTTCAGCGGGAGCATGCAAGCGAACGCAAGAATTGCGCAGCCGACTCAGCTGACACTGCTGGCCTGACACCGCCTTTGAAACGAGTGGAAATTTTGTTTCGTATTTTCGCAAACTAAATGATTCTTGCGTAACGTTTTACGCCGCACGATTTACGAACGGCAGGGTACATGTATACTAGCGAGTAGGTGGGGCAATAGCGCCAAGTAAACTAATTAAGCGCTATTAAAGGACTCAAAACATGCACCAAATCACACGCCCGCTGCCTGCAGAGATGTGTACTTCTGTAACATGACATAACACAGTATAACATAACACAGCCGCATACACGGCGCGGGGCCCCGAATATTTACATACGATCATCACTGACTCTGTTGGTTTTCTAGTGCAGGGGTCGTCGAATCTTAACGCCGACAGGCCAGTTTTGACTTCATTTGGAGTTACACAGCGAGAAAAGAACAGAGAATTGGCGTCATCCAGTTGAATTGCCCCCCCCCCTCCCCCCCATCTTCACACTTCGCCAGATTATTGTCAAATATTATTAGAAATTCGCTGAATTTTTTCTCTTTAAATTCAAACCCCCCTCCTGCTCCCACCCGATTTGCCGTCCAGCCCTCCGCTGTGTCGGCTGCATGGAACTCGGCCGTTGCTGACCCTCATTCTAGGCTATTAAGTGCGAACTGGGAATGTATGCTGCAAGAGCGTAATTAAGTAAAGTGAGAGCAAACAAGAAATGCGAACGGCCTCTTAGCTCGCCTGACCACTTTGTTTTACGGCCACTAATTTCGGAATCGCAAAACAGATTTCACGCTTCTGAAGTTCGCGGCATTTTGTCACTGAGACACGCAACAAAACGGCAAGCTAACGCTGCACCATGTATTCGTAACGGCGACGCAAACGAGCACTGTTTAATGAAAGTGCACGCATAGTGTGCAGGTAGGCAAAAGAGCGGCGCACGGCAGCAGGCGAGCCTGCGGTCCGCCGGACTCGCTGGTTAAAGCGCGATCATCGCTGATTGCGTCACTCCTCTTTTTGATCGGCTGTTTTTTGAGAAGTCTTTGTCACCTAGAGTATTAGTTTAAACTAGAAATTTCACTTAAAATTTCACTTCGTACGACCATCGATCGGTGAACCTGCGAGTAGCAGACGCCGTCACGGTCCCGGCACTTTCGTCGGCGCTGTAAACGTGGTTAGCGCTGCGAAGCTTTTTTCCCTAATGCCAAGTTGATCGCTGAAATAGATCGGACGCGTCGGGAATGAGCTGGTGACCACGTCGCAAAATAATCGGGAGCGTCGAGCTCATTTTGCTTCTGCCAACACGGGATCCTATGGGACCCGCGCAGCTTTGTACTACCCGGAAGTACTGCCCGGAAGCCGCTTGCGCAGCGCCCCCTGGGCAGCGCAGGAGGCCTATTCGTTGCCCTCGATGAAAGCATGGGCGGGCGTCCAGATGAGCTGAATGGTACCGGTTGGGGAGTGGTGTTTTAGAACACGCGGTGCAGCTCGGGACACCCACCCCGACTGGCAATTCTGGTAGGCCTGTTGGAAACCGGTGACTACCTTCCGAACCCCTGGTTCAGTGAGAGCCACAGCGATGGCTGCTTCATCTGCTACCGTCATGTCTTGGGTCTCGAGTGAGGCACGCGCAAGGAGGTTGGTTTTGGAGGTAGCCACGATGATGGCGTACTGCTACCCTCGATGTTGGGAGGCGATGCGTAGATAACTGCATAATCCCCGCCGAGGGTGGTGTTGAGCGCTTCAACCCGTTGTTGTTGGCGACCCTCGTGGGGTGAGGGGTTCGTATTTCTAGGTAAAGGGAGCATCTTTAGTTTTTTTTGCCAAGAGTCAGGGAGTACAATAAGCGGAGTGACATGGTGTGCTGCCCAAATTATCTGGTGAAGGATTGTATATACTCCTTCATGAAGAATCGCTTCAGTCTTTCTTGGTTCTGTTTAATCAAATGACAGACAGACACACCTGGAACATTTTAAGCGTTAGGTAGCTGAGGGAAGAATATCGTCTTTTAAAGCGACAATCAGCTGATGGTCCCGTTCCCATTTCTACCTTATTCACTTTGCATGGCTGTTTGGACATGGCTCTCGGGTTGTTTCATACCGGAAATTCAGGATACTGCTGCCATCTTTCCAAGAGCACTCACAGAAACTGAGCCCAACCCCGTTCTGAGTGTCGTTTAAAAGAAAAAACCTTGGTTGACTTCTCTGTCATAGGAATCGGTAAAACACAAACGCGAAATGTGCAGCGAAATCTGAATCTCAGTATGATTTGCGAGTCGGCGGCTACCCTTTAGGTGTGGTTGGCGAGCGACGTCCTTCGGGTCGTTTCGGCAAAGGCGTACTGGCGTCATTTCCGTGACGGTAATTACGTCAGCGAAATCTTGGCGTATACCGCCGTAAAACACTTTCGTGCTAAAATATGAAAACCGAAAACGAACAAGCCTAGTATAACTTACTCAAAGGTTGCTTCCCCGTCATTTCCGTCATTTCGTGATGGATATGAGTCCGTCTGTGAAATCTTTGGGTATCCGGTAATAAAACCCTTTCGGTTAAAGAAACGACATGTAAAGGCTCGATTACTCGATTTGACGATGCGAAAATTGAGCGGTTCTTCAGCATCGCAGCGGCGTGGGCACCGCACGGGGATGTAGATTCACAATGATTGTTATTTTCACATCAGTAGTATGTATTACGAAGGGCATAGAGCTCACACGAGGATATGTTGACAGGGGCCTGCGCCATAGCGTTACTGCAGCAGTCAGCACAGGCAGTAACGTGAAGCAATAAAACCTAGACATAACCACTCTCCCAAGAATATGAATAAACGCATAATCGGTCACGGGGAATGGTAAAGGAATCTAATAACGGCAAAGAGAAAACAGAAGCACAGCAGCGCCGCATCTACTTCAAATACGAGGGGGAAAACGAAAGAGACCCAAAAGAAACAGTGGCCAGAGACAGAAACTGCAAAGCCAGAAACTCTAAATCATCACTTGCACTACAGGAATTGGTTGTTACGATAAAAAGAATAATGAGGAGGCGCAAGTAAGTAAACTAGCACAGGCCGAAATATTGGAACAATTTTAAAAGAGGCATTTCCAACCCAGCGGCTTTGTTTTCCCAGTCAATTCAGTAGCCAAGGGAGTTTGTTGCTGAGGTTTATCGGCCTTATGTCGTTCTAGCGGTTACTGCTTTCTGTATCTTTCAGTTACTCGTTTTAAATTTTTTAGATCTGCACATTAGATCCGCTGGTATATAAGAAACATGATTCCATCTTTTATTTCGTGTTTGTTTGCTTTTGAGGGAAAATATTGGTGCGTAGTAGAAACTGGCAGTCTACGTTATTTTATCATACGAATTTCTTGAATTTATTGTAGCGGGCATATATTGCCAGAAGAGCGCTCGGATTTTAATCGCGTTTCGGAAATGAGTCAACATAATGACACTTCTCTCCTTTCTTCATCGTATTCATCTACTCTACATAGCGAATAGCCACAGATTCATTGTCAATCTAACAAGTTCATCCCTAATCAGGTGCGGCGGCACCTAAATATTATATAAAAGCGATGAGGCGTTCGTTCCACATTGCACCAAAAGTGTTTAGCAGGCTGAATGAATTCAAATCTGCTCGTCGCCCAGTGAAGACCTCGACGAGGAGATTGAAGTTCGTGTGAAGCCCGAGGAGAGATATTCAAACATCTTGCCCTCGAGCTAAAACTGCTTTGTTTCTTGCATTAGGAGCCAGCTGGCCGAAAAAAAAATAGTTTGGTTTTTGCTTGACGGCTTCGTTCACGTCACCGGAAGGCTCCTCTGTTAAAACAATGCTTTCACAACGTCACCCCCGCGCTTGCAGAGGGAGTCTGGTTAATATTTGTTTTCTTAAACTGTCCATTTACCATTCCATTGCCGGATTAAATTGCCGCTCCCAAGCACTAGCCAATCCCCTTCTGTTGGTACAAGCTGCTACAACAGGGCGAATCTGTCTGGGTTGAGTTCGATCCTACCGATTATTCAAATCTTAAAAGGAAAGTGCCTGACGCCGTTTAACGGTCACCTTCATCTAATGCAGCTGATTGCTGTGATACCCTTTATTGCACTTAATAAGCTGCCTTTCGAAAACAATGTGCTCAAACAGAGTGACATTGACATCAATCTTCTTGATTCTGCGAGCGCTATCACTTCTAACTGTACCAGCGGCTTTTGTAGCTACGGCTATGACCTGCTGTGATCTGAAATTGGCTTCGGCGTTGTAACTGAGCGAACGGAGACAGAAAGACACCGGCGGAGTAAAGTGTGGCGAAAGAGTGAGGGGAAGGCAGTAAGACATGCTGGTCGATGGCAATCGGCTGTAAGATGACGTCATTGAAGCGTGTGCCGTCGTGCACTCGACGATTATGTGCGTTCACTTCCCGAGATGCAGTTCGCGTTCCCTTCCTGAGACGCAGTTGGCGCCGCCGATGCAGAGGCTTCCCATCGCTGCCGTCGAGATAACCGACGAGTGAGTGCTGCCTCAGCGCACTGGAGTACTCAGGATTTAGTGCTGGACAACGATTGAGGAAACCAGCGGATATGACACGCCTCGGTGGCCCAGTCGCTAAAGCGCTGCGGTGCGCAGAATGAGGACACTGATTCGATTCTCCGCCACGGCGGTCACTTTTCTGATGAAGGCGAAAATCAAAAACGTCCACGTGAACGAGATTTCGTAGCACGTTAAAGATCACCAGGGGCGGTATTCTCGTAACTGTCCCTTTTGAAAACGTCCCTTTTGCGCCCCTTCTTCGTGACGTACTTCCGGTTAAGCAGTGAGCGTTAGTAAGTTTGCCGCGCTTGCGTTACGCCACTTCCGGTTCTTTGCTTTTAGCCAATCAGGGCTTGCCAAAAGGGACACTTTTGAAGGGGACGCAAAAGGGACAAAACTTAAGAATACCGCCCCAGGTGATCAAAATCAATCCGGAGCCCTTTACTACGGCTTGCCTAATCGCCGGCGTTGCGTCGGGATGTTAAATCCCACAGTCAATCATCAATCATCGAATGGATGTGCTTCGCGCCCACCTGGTTGCGTGGCTCATCCGAACGACGTGATATTTGCGCGGGAGGTTCAAACATGATTTACAACAACATTCTCAGTATTTGTCACATCACGCACTGTGGGCGGACGAGATCATCGTATGGTGAAAGCAAGGAAGTAAGGCATACATAGAGGAAAGCTTCCAGCGAGCGATAGAAATCGTGCAGACCTTCGCTCGATCCCGCAGCGTGGAGTGTGCTCTGGATAAATCAGAACTACTGGTGGTCCAGACCAAGAAGCCCAAATACCCCGAACAAGACCCGATCAAACTGCGCGTAGATTTCATGCCTATCCCCGCCTGGCAGGAAATCCGTGATCTCGGCGTACACTTTTCAAACGCGGGACACACCCCAGCGGTGAGTCGCATTATAGCGGCAGCCAAGCAGGTAGCCCGGGTGAATAAACAAGTGACCTCCAAAAACCATGGAATGAAAGAGACTAAGATTACTACGATGGTACAAGCCTTTGTGGTCTAGGTATACGTACAGGCGGTCACAGAATAAACCGGACCAAGCGAGCGGCGTGCGATAGCTATCGGTGCGACACCTTCCGGCCCAGCGCCTGCTGTCGAGATAGCGGAGGGCGCATGCGTGTTCCTCCCTATAGTTTGTGCATGTCAGTTTCCTTGACTGCGGCTGCAGCACTCCGTTCCTCTCGAATGCGACGCGCGGCGGCGCCTTGCGCGGCTCGCCTACCGAGCGGGCGTGATGCTTGGCAGCAGCCGGCGGCGTGCGCCATGCGCTGATGCCGCGTAACTGTGCGTTCATCTGAGAATGTTTGTTCGGCGCTCTTTTTATCATTTTAATGACTGGAACGCAAACTGGCGTTGAAGAAAGGCTGCGATAAAGATTCACACATGACTGAACCAGTGCTGGTCGTTATGCGACAAACACACAGTTGATAGAACTAAAAACAGCGATGTTTTTTTTTAATTTCGAGTTTTTCCCGTGCGGCATATGAGAGGCGGTTTAAAGATGGGAGGAGGGAAGAAAGTAGGAAGGAAAGAGTTTATTCGCTTCGGAAAAATAGACCGAAATGCACAGCTGTCGGTGTGAGTGAATTACTATCAAAAAGCAATCAGGCGTTTCCTTCCATGTCACCCATTGGACAGTGATAGCTATGAAGCGTATAAAGCACGTAACTCGTCCTGCATGGTTATATTCGTGAAGAATGCCTTCCCGCGTCCCCATCGAGCAACGGAAGCACATCGTGCGACTTCTCATCGAAGGGACTACTCAGTGGGGAAGTTGCCACCTCACCAGGAGGTGTAGGACTTCTGGAAGCCGCATTATTCAAGCTTACCGCGATGATCTGGGCAGACTCATTGACGCAGAGAGCAGCGGGCGGCCTAAAGTCACCAGTGAGGAGCAGGAACTACTGATTGTCGCAGCCGCGGTGGCAGATCCCCTCCTGTCTGCAAAAGAAATTCGACAGGAGCTGTCATTAAATGTCTCTTGCGAGACAATTCGAAGACGACTGAAGGAGGCGGGACTCGGGAGTTGCGTCGCAGCGCAGAAACCGCGCGTGACGAACCGCCAGAGGCTGGAAAGGCTGGAGTTCGCCCGGGCAGTGGAGCGGTGGACAACGGACGAGTGGAAGGAAGTTATATTCACAGACGGATCGACTTTCTCCACTCGCTGGGATCAACAGCGGCGTGTTTGGCGTCCGATGAGCTGCAGGTACGAAATTAAACTGTGAAACGTAGCTGGTAATGTGCATTCTAGATGATATATAAACTACTACAGTCATCATCATAATCATCATCAGCCTATCTACGCCCACTGCAGGGCAAAGGCCTCTCCTATTATTCTCCAATTACCTCGGTCCTGTGCCAACTGCCACCAAGTTATCCCCGCAAACTTCTTGATCTCATCTGCCCATCTAACTTTCTGCCGCCCCATGCAACACTTGCCTTCTCTAGGGATCCACTCTGTTACCCTTAATGAACAGCGGTTATCTTGCCTTCGCATTACATTCCCTGCCCCCGTCCATTTCTTTTTCTTAATCTCTACTAATATGTCCTTAACACGTGTTTGTTCCCTGACCCACTCCGCTCTCTTCTTGTCCCTTAATGTTACACCTGTCATTTTCCGCTCCATTGCCCGCTGAGTCGTTCTCAATTTATTGTGTAAGAGGTCAAATCGGGAGCACGGTTTAATGTGAGAATTGCTGAGCATTCCTTCGGGGATCCCGAGTGCAACGCTAAGCGTAATTGTTAAGTCTAGCAATGCATAACTACCTGTTAATAACTATATTTCGGAGCAACCGATATACAATGTCCCTGTAAATTTTATTCAGCTGTGTTCATTTGAAACGTTTTAATCGTAGTTTTATAAGCACCGTTTGTTAAGCGTTTCTTGTCACTGTTTTTTTACGAAACACTTGAGGTAATCCGCAAAGGCTAACGGGGCTTTTGTAATTCCCGATGTGGAAAGAGGATGAAATTGATGCATAGTTTTATACAGGATACTGTTCGGCTACGTGGCAGTGGGGGTGCAGCCTCCCGCTAAAAAAAATGTGCCAGTAATTTCAATCGATGTAAACTATCACACACGGCGAATGTCCTTTCAATGATTTATCTAGTATACCCTCCGAACATCTTCGAAGATATCTTTCCTCGGAGATATCTTTTCTGAATGTATTTCTGTAATTAGCCCGATGGTATTTAGGTACCAGCCCGGCTACATCCAAAGCGTCCTTTCCAGTGGGAGGTGCTCCGTCAGCGTATGGGGCGCAATGAGTGCGGACGGCCTGGGACCCCTCGTCAGAATTTCTGGGTCATTCAATGCTTCCCAGTACTGTAACATCATTTCGACAAGTCTGTTCCCCTACGTCCTGGACGGGTGCATCATCCTGCAACAGGACACGAGCCGTGAGCTCACTGCTCGAGGACCACGCGGTGCGACAGCTGCGGTGGCCTCCGTGCGGGGCAGACATAAATCCGATAGAAAATGTGTGGGGGATTATGAAGATGAATCTCGGCAAACGAAATGACTGCGGTCGCACGGCGGACGAGTTGTGGCAGGCAGTGGA
The DNA here is from genome assembly GCF_048455015.1 of Haemaphysalis longicornis. NCBI lineage: Eukaryota > Metazoa > Arthropoda > Arachnida > Ixodida > Ixodidae > Haemaphysalis > Haemaphysalis longicornis. The sequence goes on from NW_027526397.1 coordinate 29,139, forward strand.
AGATGAATGGGGACGCCTGCGCCCCCGTCCAGAAATCATAAAGTCGCTTTATGAGTCGCTCCCCCGACGCGTTCGGGAAGTTATCAAAAACGACGGAAACTTCACACACAATTAATACGTGGAACCACTCGGACAATCACCGATGTTTTTTTTTTGTTGTTCCGAACCGAATAAACCTTCGCTGTATTCAGTTCTTGCTACCAACTGTGTTCGTCGCATAACGACCAGCACTGGTTCAGTCATGTGTGAATCTTTATCGCAGCCTTTCTTCAACGCCAGTTTGCGTTCCAGTCATTAAAATGATAAAAAGAGCTCCGAACAAACATTCTCAGATGAACGCACAGTTACGCGGCATCAGCGCATGGCGCACGCTGCCGGCTGCTGCCAAGCATCACTCCCGCTCGGTAGGCGAGCCGCGCAAGGCGCCGCCGCGCGTCGCATTCGAGAGGAACGGAGTGCTGCAGCCGCAGTCAAGGAAACTGACATGCACAAACTATAGGGAGGGACACGCATGCGCCCTCCGCTATCTCGACAGCAGGCGCTGGGCCGGAAGGTGTCGCACCGATAGCTATCGCGCGCCGCTGGGTTGGTCCGGTTTATTCTGTGGACGCCTGTACATTGTTCCTTTTCTGAACCTTAAACCCAGAGAGGAGGACATTCTAGACTGGGCTCTCCGTAAGTGAATTAACCTATCTTTGGGCCTCCCAGTATCGACGTCTAACGAGCTCTAATGTTTCTACGAGTCCATAATACCACGAAAGAGTCTACTGCCGGACATCTACTACTGTCAGCATCTACTATGCTGACATCCTAGCCCTAGCATCGTCGTCGCCGAGTAGGCCTAGCGTCCGCCGGCACCGCTGGTACTAGGCGCGCCGCTGTTGCTATAGCAACGCCGGCGCTACGCTCTCTGTGCATAGATGCGACGCTGCAACACCACAGTATGAACGCTGAAGCGAGTCCTGCTGCCTCAGATCCAATGGAGGGCGAGCCAATTGCGGCAACGGCTAATGGTGGTTCGACTAACACCAAGAAGCGAACATGGGATAAACCATCGGACTCGCCTGCTACACCGACTCAGGACACTTTTGCACATCAACGAGGCCGTGCATCTGAAGTGCATACGGTGACCCCCAGGTTATCTTCGCTTTACAAAGTGGCGATAAAACCACGGGAGTGCTTCAACGTGACGACGCTGCCGAACCGTGTCCTCCAAGCCACATGGATTCCGGTCTCCAAACCATTGGATTCCAGGGCTTCGCGATTCACCAGCCCAACAGCGTCTCCATGTGGGTGCGTTCGCTCAATGATGTGGATCGTCTCCATGGCCTGAAGGAAATTTCTCTACCTGGTCGCACCGCACTGCCCGTTCAAGCGTACCTGATTTCGGGCTCAGATCTCCGCAGGTATGTAATTTCCGGCGTTCACCCCGACGAGTCCCCAGATGTTCTTGCGGCAACACTTACGTGCACTAGTCCCAAGATCTTGCAAGCCCAGTACATGGGTCGCAGCCGAACATGCCTCGTCACCCTTCAGGGCCCGACGTCTCCGCCAGCGCGCATTACATATTATGACTGCATACTGCAATTCCGCCCTTACAGGTTAGGCGTAATATATTGCTACAGGTGCTTCCGGCTTGCCCATATGCGTGCCTCCTGCCCTCAATCTGAAGACACCGCCGAGAAGTCCCAAGAAACTGTCAAATATAAATGTGGAATCTGTAAAAAGGATGACAACGACGTCACGTCCAAGGACTGCCCCATTAAGCGCAAAGCTACCGAAACTCGTCGCAAAAAATACTCGCGACCGCAAAGCACCACTGCAAGACGGGTGCGACGGTGCGGTCAAGACTTCTAACCGGTACGCCATCTTGACTCCCACCGGGGAAGAGTTTCGTTCATAAGCGTGGATGATGAGCCCGAAGGTATACGTACAAGGAAGCAGTCAAGCATGACAAGGTACGGCGCAAACGTCAGAACCCACCGCATGAGTCAACTATTGAAGCTCCCGAGGAGGTGGTAGAACTTGCAAAGCGGATTGCTACGCTCCAGGAAGAGGTCTGACGTCTTCGTCACCGAAGGCCTCTCCAGTACCGTTCTTCTCAGCGCTCAGCAACCGCTTACACTAGCTCGTCTGCTCCTGCTACTCCTGTCCCACCCGTGTCATCGCCAGCTGGCAAGCTGTCTCCGATCGAACTCATCCATTTTGTGGCACAGCAACTGCAACAGCTCTCGTCCGTTTTGCTGACTCACCTTTCATCGTTGCAGTTATCCAAACGAACCACAAGTGCGTGCTTCAGTGGAACTGCCGGGAACTCGCCAATAAGACTGGGGAGCTTTACTACCGTATGCTCTTCGGAGGTCTCCCCGTTTCGGCTCTGATCCTGCAAGAGACCAACTCGCTTTCGAGTCTCTCCGGATTCAACGCCTACGCCTCGCCCACCATTCCGGATCGTCGGTGTAGAATTGTGAATGAACCTCCAGGCAAGGGTGCTGTCTATGTCGCCAGCTGTTACCCCCAGGCTCAGCTGAAATTAGAACAGTGGTGCCGTGAATGGCAGGAAGTGGTGGCCGTGTTTGTGCGCCTCCCTCAAACTGACATCATACTGGTGTCATGTTACGTGCGCCCGCACAGCGGACCCTCCCCTGTGTTGCGTCTCGGTTGGATTGAAAATCTCCTTCGCGCGCACACGGGGTGCGCAGTGCTGGTAGGTGGAGATTTCAACGCACCGCATCCGACTTGGGGATACCCCTACTCAAGCACACGAGGAGGTCTGGTGTTGGACGCGTTCACCGATGCGCACTTTGTGCTCTAACCCGGTCGACACTCCAACTCATCGACGTGACCACCCGCGCAGCCCTTCGTACTCCCCTGACCTTTTTTGCTGGCTTGGAGCGCAGCCTGTGTCTTGGAATCGGAAGCCGGACTGCTGGGGCATTGATCATTATCCCATCTGCATCGGCTTGGCTACCGCTGTAAAAAGTCCAGACCGCCGCCTCTGCTGTGTCACAGAAAGGGACTTGTTTCGAAGAGCTCTGAACACCTCAGTTCACGAAGACCAATCTGACCCCGTGTATGTGATACGTGCGGCTCTCTGGGATGCCACGCGGACTTCTTGGGTAGACGAAAACAAGCCAACACCAGACCTACATCTCTTAAATTTGTGGGCGGCTCGTCGTCGAGCGGAACTGGCAGTCAATAGAGATCCTTCAAATCCAGACTTGTTCACCTCGTTGCACCGTCTTACGGCTGCAGCTCGCCGCCATGAAGTCTATATCTCGGCAACGGTGGCTGGACGGGTGTGCCTCACTAGGGCCATCCTCTACCACTGCGTCTATCTGGCGCACTTTTCGCCGTATGGAGCTCGGTGGACGCCCCCAAGAACCGGCTGCCAATGCGTGCCTCGCGTCTGGACGGACCTCGTGCCAGTTTGCTCCTCAAGTGGCCAAGGAGTTCTTCCCAAAGTACAACCAAGCTCCACCACCATTTGCCTGCTCATTTACTCTGCCCCCAGAGGCTGGTTCGCCTCCCAATCAGGAAGACCTTGACAGGAATTGAGGCACCATTCACCATGGCTGAGTTTCTGGCGGCAATAAACAAGCCGAAGTTACGCACAGCACCAGGCCCAGACGGTGCGACTTACGAAGCGTTCAGGAACATCGACAGTCCAAGTCTACAGTGGCTACTCGACTGGCTGAACGCTATCTGGACCTCTGGTTACGTTCCGGTCGCCTTGAAGCACGCGAAGTAGTGCCAATACCAAAACGTGGGAAGCCTCCTGACCATCTGAGTAATCTTCGCCCAATCGCACTAACATCGACCATCTATAAGCTCCTTGAACGGATGCTAGCCACGCGCCTTACATGGTGGCTAGAATGATACGGATGGTACCACCCAGCTCAGATTGCGTTTCGTACGTACCTGGGCACAGAATACGACCTAGACCACCTCTCATCTATGGTGCTCTTAGGTGGCAGATCGAACAAAATTCGCACAATCCGTGCTATGGACGTCCAAAAGGCCTATGACAACGTGAGCCACGCCGCAATAATCAGTATTCTACAGTGGCTCTCCTTCCACCAGCAGTATGCTGTTTCGTAGCGTCTTTTCTTCAGAGCCGCTCCTTCTCCATCCGCATTGGAAAAGAACGCGTGGGACACTTTGTATCGGAGCGAGGCGTGCCTCAAGGCTCTGTGCTGTCCTCAGTACTATTTAACGTGGCCATGCTGCCTTTGACATGGAAGCTGGCTGGAATACCAGGCACTTTCTGCCTCGAATATGCAGACGATGTGACTGTGTGGTCTGTGCACAATCAACTGCACCGGCAACACGCAGGACTAGAGACTGCCTTGAACATTACTTCATGGTGGTGCTCAATGATTGGATTGAATCTGTCCCCTTCAAAGACTGCATACATGTCAGTCACCGATCGTAGGGGCCGACGCCGGTTGTCGCAGACACCAATATGCCTGTCCTTGAATGAGGAACCCCTGGATACCACTGCTCATATTCATGTATTGGGGTTAGAAATAAGCGCAGCAGGTTCGGCAACTTCATGGGTACGTTGCACTCGACAAAAAGCTGCCAGCATGCTTCACTTGTTCCGCCGCATCGCCAGAAGTCGGGGGATGCCTGCTCTCGAGTCTTGCGTGCATTAGTGCGGGCAGTCTTTCAACCTTGTATCGTCTACCAAGCCCGGTTCCAGCATCTCACTTTGCGCGACTGGGGATAGTTTGAAAACCGCAAATAGGGTAGCAATGCGAGTGATCACCGGCCTTCCTCGCATGACCTGCATTCCGATCCTGTAAGCTGAGGCACGGACTAACACACTGAACGAACTTGCACATCAGCGTCGATCGGCACGTCTTCTAAAAACTAAATCGATTCCTGCCGCCGCCGCACTAGCGCACTACTATGACCCCGCATCACCTCTGATACCGCCTCCAGCTGCGTCACCGCCATGGCACCGCCCCCAGGCCACCGACAACCGGCCTCTCGGGCGTATAAAAAGTATTCACCCTGGGCATCAGACCAACCTACCCCTCCCTATCAACACACCAGATGGCCTCCAGGCCCACGTGGATGCAGGGGTGGACAATGGCATCATCCACACGAGGCTAGTTTGTCCTGCTATGTCGTCTGTAAACGATACATGCAGTTATGTTACAGAGGCACCACTTCCGTCGGTTTTGGCAGAGCTGGTCGCCATCCGTGACGGCTTGTGTGCCCTAGGCCCTCGCCAATGTGTGAACCCACCGTCTTGCCTGATCATCTATACCGATTCAACAGAGGCTACTCGCGAGATACGGCGTGTATACAGCACACTGGGCATTACAAGCGATGTCCACCGGATACAGCAATCGTTTCCGTGCCCTGCCCGCATCCTCTGGACCCACCGTAACACGCCCACCCATGTCGAGGCCGACTTGGCTGCTCATCCTCCGCAAGTTATGTTCCCGCTCCCGCTTCTGCAGCTGTCCCTGCAGCACGCTCTTTTAATCAAAAAAGAGTCTCTTCGGCGCTCCACACGTGCCCCTCTTCCTCCGCGTGGGACTGACCTTCCTGGCGGCTTAACCTGCAGTGAGGAGGTCATGTTCCGGAGAATTCGCCTGGGCGTTGCACTCATGCCTGCTGTTCGTGCAACATGGACTTCTGGCCTTGCGGTTACCTATGCGTCCTGCCCCTACTGCCCTGTTTCCGCTGCGGAGGCGACATTAGACCACCTCATGGGGACATATCCAGGACTCCAACCAGCCCAAATTCGGGCCCAGGACACCGACCAGGCCGCCCGCCCGATATTCATCGGTGGACGCATGGTCCTCTTTACAGGCAGCTCTTGGACTTTCTTGGTGAAACTGGCCTATACGGCATTCTGTAGTCCATGAAGCCGCTTGCCTCCCGCCACTTTGGTTTTTTTTTCAATTCCTCTGATGCCCTGGGGCAAAATGGTGCAAAAAAAGCAGCGCAAGTTGCTGTGCGGGGTCCGAGCTGGACAGGGCTTCCTTCCAGGACTCTGATGAGGTTTGGTGGCTATTTTTGTCCCAATTGGGCAATTCCAGACTGTATGGAATAAATCGGCCTTCTGGAGATATTGCTTGCAGTCCTCATTATACTTTGCTGGTAACATAAGTGATAGTCTGGAGTTATGTAAGTAGGTGTTCGTCTGTATTTTTTCAAAAATTTCTCTCTTCTTCAGTAGTTAGGCTGGGGTAAAAAATACCCTTTAGCACTAGACACACCAAAGCGAAACCAGGCAACAATTTCTGCTCGGCTCTGTTATGAGCAGTTATGACATGTTCAAAACAATCCAGGTAGGATTCATTTTACGTGTCTTTGGATGAGATTGGACTAGCTTGCCAGACGCGGCATTTCGCCAAAATGGCGGCGTACTCAACCTAGGCATTTCCTGTCGTCGCTCGGTGTGAGGGATCGGTGCCGTTGATGAAGATGATGATGATGATCCAATTGCTAAATTGCAATTACACAAACAGCTACACGATCGGGCTCAGGGCGCTTTTTCTTCGGTACGTTGACGGCTCGCGTGGTTGCTACGTGCGCGGATAAATATTTATTTATGTTAGTCAATGGTACGTTTCTTTTTAAAAAAGCAAGGCTTTGTATCCTCACAGATGCCGTTGTGCGCCAACACGCCTTGCAGGAAAGCCAACTTTGTCTGACGATGATGGTGAGTGATTTCGGCTTCAGTAATATAACAAAGGCTTGCCGTGGCTGGAATCGAACCTTGGTCGCTCGCTTTGTGAAGCCGGCGTCTACCCGATTGCTCCATTTCGACAAGGTCGAAGCGGAAGCCAAGCAGGCGGTAATGATTTGCGCCGTACACCCCAAGCCCAAACGTTTGGCCTATGGAGTGCACACCCGAGAGTTTCTCTGGGTGTTCCAGAAAAGTGTTGCGTACTTTCAGAGTAGCACAAACTCGCAGAGTGGGATTGGCGCACCAAAGAATCCACCACGAGAAAAGTTCGTGTTCACACATCGTCGTCATTAGACAGAACGGTGCCCGATTTTTACTCATGTTCTTTCAGATCACTTCTAATCTTCCTAGGTTGGGTAATTTTTAAGGCAAATTTGGAGCAGAGAAGGAGAGAAAGTAAACGTGTACAGCCTATTCGCGACTCCATGTTTGTGCTGGCCACCTAACGGCTGTCGCGAGCATCGCCCTTATCAATTCCGGTTGCGGATTTCAGAGTGGCACAGCAGGCTTGTTTATGCATGTAAATGCGTAATGGTTGTGATCCCGCCAAATGAAGGACCACACGGAATTTTGTCGCGTCCCCTTCTGTGTGTCCACACAATGGAATGACAGAAGTGGAGGGTTTCGTTGCTTCCCGACAGAAGCAGACGGCGCAACTCGCAGGGCGTTGTAGATACGGAACCTACATACGGACTGAAAAAACGTGACGCCTACTGTGCAAGTTTGTTAGCAGCAATTCGATCACGACGGCAACTATATTTTAGGTCAGCAACCTCTTGCTTTTTGTTTATAATGGAGCCACAGTGCATGCGCGCGACGCACTTTCTGTCCGCCCGCTTCCCCTTCCGCTCTGCTCCTGAATCTGGAGCATATACCCTGTCCAGATGTCTTTTAGGCGCTAATTATGTAGAGATAAATGTCAAGATGCATGTGTGAAATAAAGACCACTTTTGAATTGGCTTGGAACAAACATCATTTTGTTTCTACGTGCTTGGAGTGGACGCCCCGCGCATATCGACATCCTTTACGCTCAACCTGCTGAAGTGACCGGCAGAACGCCTGGAGCTTCAACTGCTCGAAGCAGCGAGCGCACACCGTATCGCCTTTTAGATGAAAGCATCTCATGGTAGGGGCTATGTCCCTCCCTTGTCGTTGTCGTTGTTGCGCCGTCCACTCCCCCATTGCGCATGCTCGGCTTGCTGTATGCCCAGTGGTGTCTCACCCTTCAATGGCTCCTGGAGCGACAGTGTTGCCGGTGTCTTCCTGGGCCGGCACGAGACGAGCACGCTTCACGCGCGTTCGACGTTTTATCGTCGTCGGCAGCGGCATGCGTCGAGGAGTCTCTTCGGGCCGTGATTACAAGCAGCCCCCAACCATCCGGGGAACGTCCATCAACCTCATCTTCAGCAACTTTCGTGTTCACCCACTACAACAGCCCTTTACATTACATTTCACAGACCATAAGGCGGTCATAATCAAAGCGGAACGCCAACCACAGATCGACGTCACCCACGTTGAACATGGCCAAATAAAGGCAAACGCATACCACGTACAACGTCTCTCTCTCTCTCACTTTCTAATGCCTCTCCACTCTAACACCCCCCCCCCCACCTCCAATAAAATTACCACATCTTCTCGTAGGGGAACCCTGAGTAGTATGCAAAACAGCCATGTGGTCAACGCAATTTCCTATTTCGTAGTTCCGGTAAGTGAAAAGTGTGATAGTTACCATAGAAACCAAACGGTAAATATAACAGTAGCGACGTACCTCAACCTCACGGAAACGACAAACTGAAAACTAATGGGCACTTGATTCGACCCCATGCCTGCTTCACATACTACTCAGGGTTCCCCTACGGGAAGATAGTGTAATTTTTTTGTTACTTTAAGTGCTCGTGCGCTTCTAGTTCACTTGTTTCCCGGAAGTATGTACCAAGCACCCGAAATCAGTCGCCCGCCTGTTAAACAAAGATTGCAACGTTGTACATAATAATAATTAGCGAATGTCACGTGCGCCTGCAAATAAAAATAATTAGACTAGTGCCTGAAAGTGTTCAATTCCGAATGTGTAAAAACTACCGGTCACACTACAAGAAACGCTGTAATGCATACTATCCACTAGGACGAAGAAGTTCATTTAGTTTACTGCCAAACTTCCCCAATTGGCTGCTCCCCTTGCTCAGTTTTTCAGCCACCCAGGATAATCACTTTTAGCACTGATGTGTCATGTGCATATAGGTCAGGACATCCCTTGCCTGCCAGGCAACGTAAAGATTAGCCAATAAGCATTCGAAGTGTCTCTGTATGTTCGCGCCTGGACCTTTCGGTGTGGCTCAATTATGCTACGCGTAGAATTAATGTAAGTGAACTATATGTCAATAAAACAGGAGAATCGAACTGATAGTATTCTTCTACATTTTAATGCAGCACAGTCATAATTTCAAAATGCAATAATCTGAAATAATTAAAAAGGACCGCAACGCGAAAAATCACAGTGGTTATTTCGAACAAACCGAAGACAGTAAGTAATGACCCACTGAAGTCATCATTATTGCTCTGTGACACGTAAGGCTGGTAAGATTCTGCGCTAACAGCCGTCGATTTCGCCGTCCCTGATGAAACACCGACACCCCTTCCTGTAAATAATGCAGAAATTGGCGAGCTGAAAGTTGATTCCTCGAATATACGGCGTTCTCCGTATTCTGCCTCCATCCAAAACACAGCCTCCGTGAGGGCGACAAAGAGCATTACATAATTGATGCTGTTCGACAGTACACAATCAAGGGCAACATCTAAAAATTTCACAGATTAAAAAACGCAGTGCCTAGAGTGCCGTCCGACGGCACTCTAGCTTATCGCTGCAGGCATTGCTAGTGTGCCGTCCGACGCCATTCCAATATTTAAGACTAGGCTAGCACTCTCCAAAGCGTCTGTCGTTGCAGTGCAGAGGATCCGTCTTTGCTTCGTAATCCAAAGGACGGCGGTTCGAGACCAGCTCTTGCCTCGGTTTTTTTTTTTCACCTCTAAATTGGACTATAATTTTTATGCCTTAGGTTTGTTTTGGTGTTTTAAATTATTTCTTTGTGTGCGTTAGGTTATGCGTTAGGTTATCTTATGTTTAGTTTAGGTTATGTTGACTAGCTTTACGTAACCTAGAGCGATAATGTTCCAGGCGCGGCAATTTTGTCACGAAACGCCGGTGGACATCGATATAGTGGAATGCTTATAATACCGTAGGACGGCACTCTAGAAACGGCCATTAAAAAAACAGATATATTTTTTTTTTGAAACGCTGTTTGATCCATAGCCTAACCATGTGCACATACTACGCTTTTAAAGGCATCTCGCGCATGAATACTACCGGAAAGGTTACAAAAAAATTATGTACCCCTACGTGTCAAAACAAATTCAGGTAAACGCGAACCTTTTTCGCGAAGAAGTCTTTGGTTGTCGTCTGAGTTTTAATTAGTTTCGACAAGGTAGAAATAATTGGACATACGCTGGCTTCACAACGCGACGGACCCAGAATCGATTCCGGCCACTGAAGCATTTTTTTCTTTCACTTCACCCACGATCTTTCATTATCATCGCCAGAGAAAGTTGTCTTTCCTGCAGGGCGTTTTCTGCACTACCGACACCACGAGTGAGAACACTGAAGCTTCGCTTCGGAAGTCCAAAGTGTTCTTTTTACCCTGTCTCTCCTGATGCATATTTTTCTGTAGTTCGTGCTCGGATTAGGTTACGACGAAGCTCCATCACAGCCCGAATAGTGGTAATTGTTTCAATATAATTTAGGCTTAAAGAACTGAAGGTCGTTTCGTTTCTCATTCCCTTTTATTTTATAAACCCCACCTTCTTAGCAAACCACAGGAGCAGAAGCTCTGCATCAAAAAGAAACTTTCTACTACCTTGTCTGCAAACTGATTACCTCAAATAACTTCAACTTCCTCTGCAATACCACTTTGGAATACTTTACCGCTGGCTGTGAAGTTATTTTTGTGCAGTTGTTAAATCGTCCCTAGCACACCATCTTTTGTCCTGTTATGGGTCTTTTGTCACTTTTTTGCGTATATATTTCTTAAGGGAACTGGATATGGCGGTCTGGGTTTGACAGTGGTGAACGTTTTCTTTTTTGAATTTCCTGAAATAAATTCCCCATTTCTAATATTTTAAGGGTATCACATTGTTTTACTGTTGCTGTGTTGTTTATTGTAATTTTTATATCTGCATTAACTCATCCAGGGTCTCAGTAGTCAATCAATTTGGGACCCTTGCTGTCATGTTTATTGCAATTGTTACATCTGCATTAACTCATCGAGGGCCTCAGTAGTCAATGAATTTGGGACCCTTGTCTGTAGCGTTTTTACTAATTCACTTTTTTGACGCACTTCAACCAACTTTTTTTCTTAGGACTGTAAGAGGTGCAGTGGGTGACCGCCACAGCAAGGTGGGTACACTTCCCTACCATCCCTGCTGCACACAAGTACTGCCATTCCACAATTTTGCCCTCCTTGGAAAGACAGCTCATATTTTCCCTACGCAATCTCCTGCAGAATGCAAGCTCTGTTTAAAACCCGGAATTATTCATCATATTGCACACCCGTCTTGCTTACCAACTTCACAAATGAGCGTCGCCACCTCGCGAAAGGTACCACCGTTGCATTCATCGAGGAAGTCGCCGAAGTGACCAATTTAACCACATTGGGGACAACTTCGGATGAGTCGCCGACAGCTGACATACACATACCCGTGGAAATCGACCAGAAACTCTCGCCCACAGAGAAGGATGCTTTAATACGCCTTGTGCGCGAATTCTCCGATTGCTTTGCCACGACATCTAAAGTACGCCGTACGCCGGTCGCGAAGCACCGAATAATTACGGACGAGTCCGCCAGGCCTGTGCGGCAGCACCCGTACAGAGTGTCGCCTAAGGAGCGGGAGGCAATCAAGACGCAAGTGGAAGAGATGCTGGCAGATGATGTTATCCAACCGTCGAGAAGCGCATGGGCCTCACCTGTCGTGCTAGTAAGGAAAAAGGACAACACCCTCCGTTTCTGCGTTGATTACCGCAGATTGAACAGCGTTACAAAGCGAGACGTCTATCCCCTGCCCAGAATTGATGACACATTAGACCGCCTGCGTGATGCTAAATTCTTTTCTTCATTGGACCTGAAATCTGGCTATTGGCAGATCGAAGTCGACGAGCGAGATCGCGAGAAGACGGCGTTCGTGACACCGGACGGCCTGTACGAATTCAAGGTCCTTCCCTTCGGCCTATGCTCTGCGCCGGCTACGTTCCAGCGCATGATGGACACTGTTCTGGCTGGACTCAAATGGCAGACGTGCCTCGTGTATTTGGATGACGTGGTTGTGTTTTCTCGCACGTTCGCAGAGCATTTGTCCCGCCTGAAAAGTGTCCTGGAAGCCATTCGTGCAGCGCAGTTAACTATCAAGCCGGAGAAATGTCACCTTGGTTTTCAAGAGCTTAAATTTCTGGGCCATGTTGTGAGTGCTAATGGCGTTCGACCAGACCCCGAAAAAACGACTGCTGTAGCCTCGTTTCCTCGACCCAGTGATAAGAAGGCTGTCAGACGCTTATTGGGACTTTGCGCATACTACAGACGCTTTGTGGAAGGCTTTTCTCACATAGCGGAGCCCCTCACGCGACTTATGAAAGATAGCGTAGCCTTCGAATGGAGTGAGGAACAGCAGAATGCGTTTGACACACTCCGTGAGCGCTTGCAAACTGCACCCGTGCTGGCTCACTTCGACGACGCTTCGGACACCGAAATTCGTACTGACGCCAGCAACGTTGGCATCGGTGCCATCCTCGTACAGTGGCAGAACGGTGTAGAAAAAGTGATAGCATACGCTAGCCGCGCTCTTTCCAGAGCGGAAAGTAACTATTCCGCGACAGAAAAAGAATGCCTAGCAGTAGTGTGGGCTATCAGCAAGTTCCGCCCGTACTTGTACGGTAGGCCGTTCCGTGCTGTTAGCGACCACCATTCCCTCTGCTGGCTCGCAAACCTCAAAGACCCGTCCGGACGGCTTGCTCGATGGAGCTTACGGCTACAAGAATACGACATCACGGTCGTATACAAATCGGGTAGGAAACACTGTGACGCTGACTGCTTGTCCCGAGCACCGCTTCCGGCCGGATCGTCCGACGCCGACGAGGAGTATCCGTTCATCGGAGTCGTTCATACTGCGGATATGGCAGCACATCAATTGGCCGACGCCGAATTGCGACCACTCATTGAATACCTTCGCGGAAACGTTACCACGGCTCCACGCGCCTTTCTTCGGGGACTAAATTCTTACTGCCTACTAGACGAAGTACTGTACAAAAGGAATTACGACCATAGCAAGGAGAAGTTTCTCCTCGTCATTCCGTCAGCTTTACGAACTGAAATTTTACAGGCCTGCCATGATGAACCAACCGCTGGGCACCTAGGAGTCAGCCGCACGTTTGCAAGAATCCATCAGAAATACTACTGGCCCAAACTACTAACCTCAGTGCAGCAGTATGTGAAGACCTGCCGTGACTGCCAGCGACGCAAGGCACCAACCGTCAAACCCGCAGGACTACTACATCCGCTGGATCCGCCGGACGCACCATTTCGCCAAATTGGGATGGATCTACTTGGCCCATTCCCGAGGTCGTCATCGGGGAACAAGTGGATTATTGTTGCTACGGATTATTTGACGCGGTACGCTGAGACGGCAGCGCTTCCACGTGCAACTGCTGCAGAGGTGGCCAAATTTTTTCTCTACAACATCGTTCTCCGACATGGCGCGCCTGCTGTTATTATAACAGACCGCGGCACAGCATTCACCGCAGACTTAGTGCAGGACGTCCTCCGGTTGACGCACAGCGCTCATCGGAAAAGTACCGCATACCATCCCCAAACAAACGGTTTGACGGAGCGACTAAACCGAACATTGGCAGATATGCTGTCTATGTACATTGACCTTCACCACAAGACCTGGGACGAAATTCTTCCCTACGCCACCTTCGCTTACAATACGGCTGTGCAGGAAACTACTCGCTTCACTCCGTTTGAACTTGTGTACGGTCGCGAGGTCACTACGACGCTAGACGCAATGCTCCCTGTTGACAACGGTGCAATAACCAACGACAATATCGAAAACCTGACGCAGAGAGCTGAAGAGGCTCGCCAGCTGGCCCGCTTTCGAATCCGCACACAGCAAGAAATTGATACCCGACGGTACAATACCGTACGTCGCGATGTGGAGTACCGACCCGGCGATCTCGTATGGGTATGGACACCCGTTCGCCGTCGCGGCCTTTCAGAGAAGCTACTGCGGCGTTACTTCGGGCCTTATAAGGTTCTGTCGCGTCTATCGGGCGTTACCTACGTCGTGGTTCCAGAAGGAAACGCGTTTTCCTCTCCAAGGCGACAACATTTCCCAGACGTTGTACATGTCGTACGCCTGAAACCGTATCACGCCCGATGACAAGGCGATGACTGTTCGTGCGCGTTGGCGTCCCCGCCGCATGCTGACGTTGTAACCAAGTGGTTATGATTATCCTCTTGTTTTGAACGAGTGGCATCGGGTCGATGCCATCCAGGAGGGGGGGTAATGCCACGGCTGGTAATGAGTTTGAACTTTGACGCCATGCCCTGGGCAGGCGTTCACCAACCGCTCTTGTTTCTCCACATACCCAACTTGGGGGATAGCCGCTGATAACTTGTGGAGACGACGACGACGAAGAAAGGGTCCCGGAGAAGAAGAGAAGGAAGAGGAGCTCGAGAGTTGGGCAAAGGCTAGAGGTTCGCAGCTTGCTTGTGGGCACAAGTTCGCCTGTATAAATAAACCATCCCGCTAGTAGTTTTGTTTATACCGTGACAATATCATATTAGAGTGCAAAAGCTGTGGGAGAACATGTTAACCAGCAGCGGTGTGGATGTCCAGACAGTCTTGGCCTCCAGAGCGAAGGCTCTCGCTTATCACATGGCTTTCTGGAATAGGGAGGCACTCTCCCTTCGTCGACTCAATAAAACGTTTTTTACTACTACTACTACTACTACTACTACTACTACTACTACTACTACTACTACTAGTACTACTACTACTACTACTACTACTACCACTACTACTACTACTACTACTACTGCTACTACGAGAGCGAAATACTACTACTACTACTACTACTACTACTACTACGAGAGCGAAAGGCGATGCGGTCCACCGGTCACCACCAAAGTTTGCGAGAACACGGCGATGGTTTGTGCGTTTTCAACTCACCGATTTTTGACCTCGATCAACATAAAGTAATCCGTTTGAATTATGCGCTCTACTGTGGTAAAACAACGCCAATGAATGCTAAAATCTACGAAGTGCGGCAGCAACAAAATTTCCACTGGAAACATGTCTTGCGACGCCATTTTGGTTTTTTTTTACATACTCCCAGAGTGTATGGCGGAACATGGAGTTGCGAGTACCTTCAGTAAATCAACGTTCTGCATTTAAACCGAAAGTGCCGAAATGCACTTAACACAAAACAAAATTTCGCGCCGGAGAAAGAACAACTTTGGCAGCGGATGCAAAAAACACCAATTGACCACTTACAGGTTATGACCATATGACCACACGACCCCTTACTGACCACAAAAAGCAGGAAGTGACGAATCTTAACACATAATCAGCAGACAACCAAGGAAACTACAAGATAAAAAGATGTCAACGGTATGGATCCAAATCAAACTTGTAAGCAGATTATGGTAAACTACGAGTTACGCTTGGTTTGGCTAGAGCTTTGTGGCTGCCGGTAATATAACAGTAGTCACTACTAGCTTTATCACTGGAGTGGGCAAACCGTCATAGTCACTGTTATTTAATGGTTATCGTTACCGAAATTAGTTGGTCCTACTGCTAAACGAAAAAAATCTCTAATGGTAGTGTAATTGTTTTCTGCAACATCACCACAATACCATCAGTAGAAACATTTAGTTCTTTTGTTTTAATGTGCAAGTCGGTGTCGTGTTCAAGGGTGTTTGACACTTAAACGCCACGCGGAAGTCATCCGAAAGACCGGCGATGTACTGTGCTTCTTTTAGGAACCCCTCCTTCAATTTGTCATACGTAGGGCAGTAATGGTGGTAGACGAATAACATGTAAAACAGCTTGCAACGAGATACTCTCCAGCCTCCAAAAGATTCAAACTGGCTCTGCCACAAAGAACTGGCCGCCACTCGTCGAGCCGTCTCGATGCTTAGAAACGGCACATGGAAACTTCGTAAATACTTCGTCACCAGTGTCCCCAGGCTCTCTTGACAAGCGGTGTAGTAGTCGAATAACTTGGATGTAGTGGGGCTCCATTCATGCTTAGACAATATTTTTTTCCAAAGAGCATCAGCCAGCAGAACACCTACGATGGCGGAAGGAACCACAAGCTCATCGCTGGCGTTGAAATTATATATGGTGTACGCAGACTCGGGTATCACAATGCTGTCGTTGAAAATATCGATTGGTTTCAAAGCAACTGCCCGGTACTCATGTTCTGTGATGCCTGGCAGTAGATTTTTTTCCTCGTTTGACCACCCTGATTGGGACAAGGTCAACAAGTTCCCGACGAAGTCACCAGTAACGCGAGGAATTTTTTGGGGGACGGGCAGTATATCGGTTGGCAACAAAAGCCGAAGGTTTTTGTGGTAGCGCAGAAGCCTGGTGTGATCAGTTGGCGGCATAATTCCCGCGGATTGCACCGCAATCGCCGCCACACTTTTCTTAAAAATACGATGAAATACGGCGGCATGTTGCGGGCTGTATGATTCGATATAATTCACCGACGTCGGAGGGGAATGCTCGAACATAATTCTCTTGCATGACTGGAAATCTTGGGTGAACCGAATGCCGCCGCCTCTCTTGAGCATGTCGAGAAGAAAATTTGTGACCGCCTTGAAAATAAAAAAGACGAGCGTCACTTCCCGTCGCCTTACGTCCAGGAGCACACCGAAGGTCTTTCGAAGCGCATCCACGCTGCTGTGGTAGATCAATGCAGGAGGGACGCTGCCGCTAACGTTCCTGACAGCCCAGCTCCAGTCGGCCATCGTCAGAGACGGTGCCAGTTTGGCCACGTCAGAGAAGTTCGCCATGACCGGGTTTCCAAAAGTGACGTCAAGATCGCGCTCGAGATCTTCCATTTTCTTCAGGGTGACGTTTAGGTTCAACATACCGTTAACGTTTTGAAGACAGTCCTGGCGTAACCGGTGGTACCGGTCCGAGAGGTCGCCGCTAATGCGTGGGGCCGTCGTGGTTATGAGGAGTACGGCAAGGACCCCCGGCTTTATCAGGAGGTGCATGTTCTTAAAGTATACCCCGCGAGCAAGGCCACCGCGGCCGTACAAAGCGACGTCGGGATGGGAGATTATGTTGTGCCTCACTGCCATCTGAAGCAGGAACAGCAGAAGGTCCCGATCGGACCTCGTCACAGCGGTGTTCGGCAGTAAGGCCCCAATATACGTGGTCGCGGTTGAGCCACCTAGTTTCTCTGTGTTAGCCACCGCGCTTATAAAGGACTGGAACAAACGGTACACCGCTATTCCGGATTTGCGAGAAGGCGACCAGTACAGTGCTTTGTGAGAGCTGAAATAGTTTTCACCCCATGCCCGCGGTTCTCGCTGTTTATGGTATTCGCCACAAACGTAGTCGTGCAAGAAGCAGCATGGGTTCTGGGAAAAGTTGACATGGTAGAACAGCCACTCAGTCTCGCGGCGGCAGCAGCTGGGGGTGTCGGAGACGGACACGCGCTGCCTCGAATCGGACAGGCTTAAGACAATCACCGCCACCAGGAGCAAAAGTGCGGCCAGGAAAGACACTGCGACTATTGCTTGGATCGTGAAAAAGGTGGCCTTCCTGGGAACTCTGACTGGAGATGCATGCTGTGCGGCGTTCGCTGGGCTTGGTGGTGTATAGTGCTCATCAGCCTGCATCAGATGACAGGAAATTGTCGGTTTAGCGGTGGTGACAGTGCGAATTACAGAAATCGTACCATTTACGGGGCTTGCTCCCCTGGTAACTGCTATTGTTTTTATTCTTTTCATTATCACGACGTTATTTATTTGTGACCGAGAAGAACGAACATAACTTCACAAAAGATAAGCGGTAGGATTCCGTGAGAAACCTGCTTGTTTTATTGGAGAATAAAACGGGAAATTTCAGCCATTCCACTCGGTGAGGGTGGGACCCTAGCAGAGCCGCATAACTACACCGGGTTAGATTGTTGGAATGAGGATTTTTTTCTACCGTAAAACAGTTATGAGAGAGCAATCTATCCTCCTGAGACCCGAGACAAACATGTAATTGTTTTTTATATAATTGAATTTATCAAAGTACAGGGATAATTCTGATGTCATTCCTTATTTCCAACGACGTTTTGTTAAAAATGCATCGAATGCACAATGCATTGGGAACTGGGAATATGTTGACAAAAACACATGGAACATGATCTTACCGAGAGTGTGCGCGTGCGCGTATGCGGGTAAGTGCGTGCGTAAGCGCGTGTGTGTGCGCGTCTGTGTTGGCGTGTGTGGGTGCGTGTGCGTGTGTGTGTGTGACCTTGTGCGTGTGTGCGCGCGCGCGTGTGTGTGTATGTGTGTATGTGTGGGTGTGCGCGTGTGCGTGTGTGTGCATGTGTGCGCGTGTGTGCGTGTGCGTGTGCCCGTGACTGCGTGAGTGCGCGCGAGTGCGTTTGCGATTCTGCGTGAGTGCGTACATGTGCGTCTGCGCGCGTGCGCACGTGTGTGTGTGTGCGTATTTGCTTGTGCATGTGCGCGTGCGTGTGTGCGTGTGAGCCTGCGTGTGGACGTGTGAGCGTGTGAGTGTGCGTGCGTGCGGGAGTGCGTGTGCATGTGCGCTCGCACGCCTCGTTGATTCCGATGAAGATAAAGAAGCCTGTTGGCTATGGAAAGTGCGTCCTCTCCTTGACATAATCACAAACGCTGGCCTCACTTTGCCATGTTCACAAAACGTCTGCGTTCCCGAGCAAACTATCCGATTCACCGGTAAGTGCACAGTGAAGCAGTTTGTGCCTGGGAAGCCATTCCCGACAGGCCACAAGAAGTATCTTGGCAAGCCCTCCAGGCTTTGCTTAGATTGCGAAATCTTTCACGTGAAAGGAGGTCGTGAATGGGCGTGAATACGAGATAAAAGACAAATGAAACAAAGAAGGTGTGTGTGTGGGAGGTTGTGGGGAAGCGAGAATAAAACATCCCGATATACATCCGGAATCCAAATACGACATACAAACGGCGATAGTCAATTGTACACATCCCTACACAAAACTTACCAAATAGACCCCCCTTTCCCCATGGCGAGGAAATGTGCATATATTCAAGAACATGTACAAATGACTTACGGGACCTTTTCGAGCTGTGAGTCCTCAAGAAATGTAAAAAGAGTCTTTGCCCCAGAACACCAAGGAAGGCATAGGTTAAGCAGCTGGGCCGTTTCCTGAAGTTTATTCGATTGAGGTGTTTCACGCTCCGAAGCTAGGGTTCCGGATCAATTCTCACCACCTGGGATGTTTTAACGCACGCCTAAATCTCGAACACAAATGCGTTCTCGCTTGTCCTCCATCAAAAATGATCCCCCACGGATGGCAGTCTAACCTGCGTCCTCATTCACAGAAGCGCAAAGCCTTAGGTGCTGAACCACGGCGGCGAGTGTCTTTTGCGAATCAAAAGAAAACGATTATTTTAGTTAAGAAAACGTATGCACAGAGGGAACAGACCAAACCCTCTATTTCCTGATTGCGCTTCCGATGCTTTACCAAGACAGATCTCTACTGGGCGGCCATATGCTTACCGTTACCTTCAGGTTAATTTACATTGAATTGAATTGAATTGTTTTTTATTATTCCAAACGGTGAGAAATACATACAAATTAGTATACAGACAAGGGTCCGATAGTCAACAGACTGCAACGGGACCCTTGATTAATTAATACAAAATGAAGAATACACAGAAAGCAGCAAAATAAAAAAATAACAGTAACTAAACGCAATGAACACAGCTTAGGCAGCGCTAGAGTAGAGTAAGAAAAAGTGACGGAACCGGTTAAACAAAAATGCAAAAAAAATACACGTAGCATATTGCTATTACAATACTAATTCAACAAAGAAAAAAGGTAAAAAAGGTTAACAACACAAAAAAAACATTAAGTATACACTTGCATTACAACTACAATCAAGCTGAACTAAAAACACTTGGGCAACGAAATGAACAGTAACATAGCAATACAGATAATAAAAACAATACATTCATCGATTCAACAAAAACGTTTTTAGCAAGTGTTTGAAGGAAAAGAATGATGATGAAGATTTTAGTTCTACCGAAAGACTATTCCAGAATGATATAGCTGAAAAAGCGGATGTCATCTGGCCATAGTTAGTATGGACTATGGGTAATAAATAATTTTCGTTGGCTGCAAATCTGGTGGAGTTGTTATTTTGTAATAGTTGCCTGTCAATAAATTGGTACGATAAATTATTAACACGCAGCTGAAACAAAAACGTGGCTATGTTGTAATAGAATAAATTTTTGACCGATAAGATATTATTCTGTTGAAGCAAAATACAGGCGTTAGCACGAAATGAGCTGTTAGTAATGATACGAAGAGCCTGATTTTGAATATATTGTAATGGTGCCCGATGACAATCATAAGTGTTACCCCATGCAACAATACCATATGTGATATGACTATGAACGAAAGCAAAATAAAGAGACATAAGGGCTTGGCGTGAAAAAAATGGGCGGGATTTTATCAGAGCTCGAATGCCAAAAGCAGTCTTATTTCTAAGGTGATCAATGTGTTTATGAAATTTCAGATGCGAGTCGATGAACACTCCAAGAAAAAGGATGCTGTCACATGGGGTTATGGTACTCGAACAGAGAGAAATGGTTGGAATATATGATAGGCGCTTCTGGGGTGGTCTAAAAATCATAAATTTAGTTTTTGATGGATTGATTAGTAGGTGGTTGATGAGGCACCAATTAGTTACTTTAGCCAAAACAATATTTAGGTTAGACGTAAGATTGGACAAAGATTTATCAGCCGAAGATACTGTGGTGTCGTCAGCATATAGAACACAGTGTGAGGCATTAATGGAATCAGCAAGGTCATTAATATAGATAATAAACAATAAAGGACCTAAAATGGAACCTTGCGGCACACCTTGATTAATCGTTTTAGTCATAGAATACGCATTATTAACCCAAACACTACCTTCCCTGTTAATAAGAAAATTCTTTGGGAAATTTAAAGCTGCTCCGGTTAATCCACAGGATTCAAGTTTGTGAAACAGAATATTATGAATAATAGTGTCAAAAGCTTTAGTAAAATCTAAAAAAACAGATCCAACAAACATACCTAAGTCGAACGATTTTTTAATAAAATCGGTTAAAGACAAAAGTGCAAGATTAGTCGAACTTCCAGAACGAAAACCAAATTGACAGGGCCTAAGAATGTTGAATTTAGTTAGATAGTTATTTAGTCGATTAGCAAACAACTTTTCGATTACTTTACTAAGAGAAGAAAGGATAGAAATAGGCCGGTAGTTAGATATTAGGTGCTTGTCTCCTTTCTTAAAAACAGGAATAATTTTAGCACGCTTAAGAAAGCTTGGAAAAATGCCGAGAGCGAAAATCTTGTTGATAATGATGGAGAGAGGAAGAGACACACAATGAGCAACAAGTTTTAGATGATATGCACACACGTTATCTAAACCAGCTGAAGTATTCTTAAGGGTAAGGAGCGTGGCACGAACTTCATCGGGAGTGACAGGAAAGAGATAAAAATTATGTGAAGACCGACACATATTAACATTTCCTACTGATTGGCCTGCTGCAGGAAGATTTGAGAAATAGTCATTAAAAGCATTAGCAATATGATCCGGTTGATGAAAGGTACGACCGTCATGAACAAGTTTAGAGATAGGGACATTACGTGATGCATTATTTAAGAAATTGTTTAGAAGCTTCCATTGCATTTTTGGATTGTTCTTGAATTTACTGAATTCCTTTTCGTAGTAGAGCCTTTTTGCGTCCTTTAACATAACATTTAGGATGTTACAATAGTTTTTGTATCGATTAGCAAGAGCTAAATTGAACGGCTTCTTTTTAGTTTTCTTATACATATTTTCCTTTTTCCGCATGCATTCTAGTAACTTTTGCGTTACCCACGGGTTACTCGGGTAATTATGCCTTTTTTTACATTTAATTATTTTTGTGTTTAACGAAACAGCCCCTAGAAATAGGTTACAAAACGTCTGCAGCGCTTCATCCGGGTCGTAAGGAATCAATTACAGAGAAATCAGTTTTTTCTACTGAATCAATGAATTCTTCTTCGTTAAGAACGGAGGTGAAAAAAGAAGGAACAGAGTTTTGTGCGTTAGTGGGAAACGTAAGAAATATCGGGTAATGATCTGAAATGTCGCAACTTACTACGCCAGATTCAGGTGACGGAGATATATTAGACAGGGCGTGGTCAAGAAGTGTTTGCGTTACGCATCTTGTGGGATGCAGAATTAAAGATTCGTAACCAAATCCGCTAAAACAATTAGTGTACGCTAAATATGAGTTCGAGGTAGTATCGAGCAAGTTAATATTGATATCTCCTACAATTACCGCGCACTTATTTTCAGCGGATACCTTACTGAATACCGAAGCTAAACCGAGCACGAAATCAGGAGTGGAAGAAGATGGGGAGCGGTATATACTGCCCAGAACAATGTTTTTATGGCATTCCGGAAAAAATGATTTATCTATTTCGATCCAGACTGTCTCACACTGGGGGACGTTGATAGACAGATCCTGCCGACGTGAGTATTTTATTTCCGGAGAAATAAAGATAGCAGCGCCTCCGTGAATACTTGACATGCGATGGCAATATTCGGCCTGATAGGACGGGAAACCATATAAATTGCAATCGGCGTTGCACAACCAAGTTTCAGAAATACAAATGACAGAAAATGAATGATGAAGTGAAGCAATAAAGTTATTAATAGCATCATAGTTTTTCCGAAGACTTCTGGCATTAAAATGGATAAGGGACCTATTCTTTCCTAAGAGTACATTTTTTAGTTCATCTGGAGATAAAAGAGACATTGAAAGCGGTGCGAAGGAGCATGTGCGCGAAAGACTGGCTCAGGCGAAGATGCGCAGGTCAGCTTCAGTGACGATGCGATTGACTTTGCAGTCCTCGTTCATTCGTGCCAAGATCTGACAGTTATCCGTCCAAAGGAACTGCCACTTTTTTTCTTTTTTCAGAGCCAGTGCTTTCGCAAACAAACGCTTGTTCTCAATTGTAAGGTGGTCATTCACAAAAACGGGTTTGTCGTTTTCTCCGGCAAAACCAAGCTGGCTTGCAAGAAGTCGAGCCTTTCGGGCCTTGCGGACGAACTAATTTTTTTTTTTGTCGCGAGAACAAAAACGTGCGATCAGGTTCTTTTCTTTAGTCTTGGTGGACACACGGTGGACGGTATCAATGTCAGCGGGAGAGATGGGGCATTCGATTACATCAGCGACACACTGGAGTATCGCTTTGCAGTCTTCGCCTTTTGTTGTAGGAATGCCTTTTATCTCTATGTTATTTAATCTTCAATACTTTTCCATGTCAGTCACTTTCTTTTCAAGGACTGCGTTGCGCGCCAACAGTTCCTTATTGGCCGCGACAAGTTCAGCATTTCGAGCTAACAAGGAGTCATAGTTATCGCTTACAAACCCTACTGTCTCGGCCAATTTTATGTGCTCACCAACACCCTGTTCCTCAAACTTCTGAAGCATTTTCGTGGCAAGGTCTTTCACCAAAGAATCGATGTTGTCCTTGAGAAAGGCCTCAAGAGAATCGATTCGTTTGGCAAGTTCTGCGCAAGTAGGCATCGCAAACACAGTACAGAGACAATCAAAGAAGTCACGTTGGGCAGCAGTTGCGGCTTTAAAATCACAAAACCAGCGCAAAGAATACACACCAACCTGCAAAAACGAATGCTGTCAGCGCGTGCTCCTTTCGCCGCAACTGCTGCTGCACAATGGCGTTGGAAGCGTCCGTTTCAGGCTTATATCCTCCCAGAGGCGGTCATGTGGTCAGCAGGCATTCAACGCAGTCGCAGAAAGGTTCTCCAGGAAAGCTGTTGCTGGGCAGGCGTGCAAGCACACCACACGTGGGGATGAACCAGTGGACCCGCAGCAGCAAACCAATTCTGCGCTGAGTCAACCGCCGGCAACAGCCTGCAAAAACGAATGCTGTCAGCGCGTGCTCCTTTCGCCGCAACTGCTGCTGCACAATGGCGTTGGAAGCGTCCGTTTCAGGCTTATATCCTCCCAGAGGCGGTCATGTGGTCAGCAGGCATTCGACGCAGTCGCAGAAAGGTTCTCCAGGAAAGCTGTTGCTGGGCAGGCGTGCAAGCACACCACACGTGGGGATGAACCAGTGGACCCGCAGCAGCAAACCAATTCTGCGCTGAGTCAACCGCCGGCAACAGCCTGCAAAAACATATGCTGTCAGCGCGTGCTCCTTTCGCCGCAACTGCTGCTGCACAATGATGTGGATGTAAATGTATCCTGCGCTTTATGAGGATGGCCACTGCCGCAGTGACAACGCGCGGAGAAGGAAAATTTCTCTTTAACCCTCGTGCCATGACTAAGTTGTCTACAGCGTGTCATGAGTAGAGGCTGGGTTTTATGGCATCAAAAATGTGCGTTTTCGGCGCCAAAAATAGGCAGGCGAAACACCCTTTTTTGCCTCCAACGACAAAAATATAGGCACCATTATTTTTTATGTAATAGCAAATTCTTTCAAATCAAGTCGTGCTCGACTTGTACACCTACGACAGGAAAACCAAAAATGTTAATCTTTATGCTCACACAAAAGCGCCAACAGTTGAACGCAGCCGTTAAACTGTCCCAGAAAACCGCTTGAGTAATAACAATTTATTGGTTCAATACAAAAAACGCACTGCACTTATTAGTGTTCAATGTCCACTGTCCCTTGCTCGCTCATGAAACAAAATAGGCATGAAAAAGAATTCTTGAAGATACAGATGCTGATTGGAAAATGCGCTATTTTATCTCTGGTTAATGCAATCAAATTACGACAGGACAAAAAGAGGCAAAAATAATGAACGCAAGAGAGACGGCGATTTATTAAAACATAACATGTTCTTACATAAAGTTTCTTTCCTTTCCTTCCTTTTCCTTTTCCTTTTCCTTTTACATTCGTATTATCCGCATTGTAGAGGAAAGATGTCCCAACACTGCCAAACACACTATTACACATTTGAAGAACGTATTTCAAAAGGTGTTCAGCAGCCATATAGATTTTTATGGAAGAGCATATTTTAGTGCCCGTCGGCAGCGTACATTTTACGGCGTAAAAAGTGCAGGCTTGCACTGATGTTTGGCAGTTGGCTTTGTTTCTTCAGAGTTTCTCTTCCATCCAGGTGGGAACTCCATTTTTGTTTTAGTTACTGCTTGCGGTTGTTGCGGATCGCTCATTTGGTAGATACTAGAATGCCGCCCACCTGTGCTGAGTTAGATAAGGAAGTTCGGCTGCTGAAAATGGCAATTGAAGCAAGATTCAGCGAGCTAGTTAATGAACTTCGCGCAGAACTGGCTTTCAGCGAGCAAAAAATGGTGTCGTATCAATCAGAATTGCGAGAAGCCACGAAAAGCTTGACCTTCTTAAGCCAGGAGTACGACACAATCAAGGCTGAACGTGACGGCATGATTGCAGTGAGCAATGCTCTTAAAGCCATCAACGATGAACTCAGGGCTTCGAACATCAGCTTGACAAAACAGGTATCCCAACAAGAACAGTACTCTCGTATGAAAAATGTCGAGATACGTGGTGTGCCAAATGCTGAAGATGAGAATCTTCCACAGCTGCTTGCTGACATTGGATCGAAGGTGAAATGCACCATCAGGCCATCAGATATCAACATTGTTCATAGGGTCCCCACACCTATCGGGACAAAAGGAACGATTTCCAGAAAGCAAAAAAGGCTCGTTTGACGTCGAAAGATCTAGGGATGAGTACGGAAGCGACTCCAGTACTTTTTAATGATCACCTGACGCCAAGAAACAAGACACTTTTTTCGGAAGCACTCAAACTAAAGAAAGCAAAGCAGTGGCAGTTCCTATGGACCGATCAAGGTGTCATTAAGGTTCGGAAAGAACCGACGAGCAAAGTTCATAGGATAGTGTCGCACGATGACCTGCGCATCATCACCTAAACGAAGTCGCGCTACAGTATCTACGCCCTTTCCATTTTTTTTCCTCGTGGCTTACGAATTATTTACAGGCGTCCACCCTTTGCGACCAAAGAACCACTCAACTAAAGAATCGCCGTCGTTATCGGTTACGTACACTAACATTCGAAGCTTACTTCCTAAACGCGACCAGTTATGCTCTTACTTGGACGACAGTAATAGCGACATCTTGGTGCTAACTGAAACTTGGTTACATTCTGACATTAGTGATAGCGAACTTTTTAACGAAAAGAGGAACTACAGCGTTTACAGATACGACAGAACACACAGGAGGGGTGGTGGTGTTCTGCTCGCAGTTAGAAATGGGATAGCGTCGTTTTCCATTGAAACGAATGCTTCGGTTGAAATAACTTGGGCTGCATGCGTGACAGCATCCACTAAGGTCTTAATAGGCGCCTGCTACCGTCCACCTGACTCCGATCCATCCTTCTTGAAGGAACTGCGTGAAAGTATATCTTGTGCCTTGAAACAATGCCCTGCTGATATAGTCTACCTTTTCGGGGACTTTAATTTCCCTCTCATTGATTGGTCGCTCCTCTCAGCTCCCTGTAGCACTTCAACCGAATTCATTAACTTAACTCTAGACTTCAACCTTGTTCAAGTTATAGACGAACACACTCGAGGGTCTAACATCTTAGATCTTGTATTAACCACTGCACCGGAAAGCATAGGATCCGTATCATACATCGATGGGTTCAGTGATCATAAGCTCCTTCAGTTTACATTTAACACTCCTTTAAAATTCCCCGGTGCCATCATTAAAAAATACGTGATTATAACAAAGGTAATTACAGGGAAATGAACGCAGAATTGGAGGAATTCTTCAATGAATCCTTTCTACCCTCATTCAGTTCCCGGTCTGTGGATGACAGCTGGGTGCTCTTCAAGAACAAGATAGCCGAACTGGTCGACAAACACGTGCCTTTAATAACAATAAAAAATGATCAATCTAATCCGTGGTTCAACAGACAACTCAGAAACATGCGAAACAAAAAGAAACGATTGTATAAGAGTGCTAAATCTACTTTCAGTGCGTCGTCATGGGCCAAATATAAGGAATTTCTGAGCACTTTTAACTCTGCAGTACACAGTGCCAAACAAAAATACTTTTCTGAGGATTTACCTTCGCTGTTAAAAAATAACCCCAGAAAGTTTTGGAAGACAATTTCAAACAATCGTTCTAATAATGACATTGTAATACATGGTGACAACGGTGTTCCCCTTCAGGAACATGCGTGTACGCATGCATTCAACCATTTCTTCTCGTCGGTATTCACCCAGGAAGATCATTCCACCATACCCATGGTTCCCGAATACGATTACAGATATATGCAGCCAATTAATATTACTCCTGAAGGCATCGCTTCACTAATTGGCAGTCTTAAAGTTTCCACTTCATCTGGTGTCGATAACATCAATTCAAAAATATTAAAGAACACTGTGCACATCTCTAGTCAAATTCTGTTCCATATTTTCAGTAAATCATTGACATCAGGTCTGTTACCTGCCGACTGGAAAATCGCCAAGGTTGTTCCCATTTTCAAATCCAATAACAAACATGCACCCGAAAATTATCGCCCGATTTCTTTGACGTGCATATGCTGTAAACTACTGGAGCACATTATTGCATCTAACGTGTATAAACACCTCGAATCCAACAACTTTTTTTTCGTCCATCAGCATGGTTTCAGAAAAGGCCTGTCATGTGATACACAACTGCTGGAATTTACAACCGACCTACACTCTAACATGAATGCTAACCAACAAACAGACTGCATTTTCCTTGATTTTTCAAAAGCGTTCGACCGTGTTGCTCATTCCCGCCTCATTACAAAACTATCAGCCCTTTGCCTGGATTCTTTAACTTTATCATGGATTCGGAACTTTCTGTCTATGCGCCAACAATTTACCGTGGTCAACAACTTTTCTTCACACCTCGCTGATGTTACTTCTGGAGTTCCCCAGGGGAGCGTCCTGGGCCCGTTACTGTTCCTGATCTACATAAATGACTTGCCCCTCAACATCTCATCACGGATACGACTCTTTGCTGACGATTGTATTATATATCGTACGATTACTAGCCTTAACGACCACCTTTCCTTACAAAATGACTTAAACATAATCTCCAAGTGGTGTAATACATGGCAAATGTCACTTAATTTGAGTAAATGCAAAGTAATGTCTTTTAGTCGGAAACACGATAATTCAGATTTTCTTTATTCCATCAACCACAGTGCAGTTTCGCAAGCCGCTTCCTATAAATATCTTGGTGTTCATCTAACACCTAATCTCTCTTGGGGTACCCACATTTCCGCCATCTGCGCAAAGGCTTCTAAATCGCTCGGTTATATGCGGCGAAATTTACGATGCGCACCAGCCCTTGTCCGCAAACATGCGTATCTAACCTTTATTCGTTCACAGCTAGAATTCGCGTCGGCGATCTGGTCCCCTCACCAAAACTACCTAATCGTCCAGCTGGAATCTATTCAAAACAGAGCCGCCAGATTTATTACACGCAAGTACGACCGCCATCTTAGCGTTACCCAAATCAAACAAGAGTTATCACTTCAGCCGCTAGATACCCGTCGCACTATCGCGCTATTATGCCTTTTTCATAAATACATAGTTCGCGTCACACCTAACCCACTTCCTCTTAACGCCCCAGTACGTACGTCACGCCGCCTTCATAATAGTCATAGTTTTACGCGAATTTTTGGCAAGACGCTTGCTTTCAATTCATCTGCATTGCCTCGAGCAATCATGCACTGGAATGATCTTCCTGACCAAATTGCATCCATACGTAGTCAAGATGGCTTTAGCGATAATCTGCACCGACATTTTTCTAGTAATTGTGTAATGATGAATTGCTAGAATAATATTGTTACTGTTTATGGGTGTTTCCCCCTTGTATTTGTGTTTTTGTGATGTTTTTTATTCCACAAAAACCCTGTGCGTTTGTGATCATTGTCTGTTAGAAACGTGTATGACGTGTTTCATTTATGTCTGTAAGCCGATTACCCAAACTCTATATTGTGTACTTGTCTTTTCTTCTTTTTCCCCACTATTTTTTTTGTGTTCTTTCAAAAATGTAACCCCCCTTACTCAATGCTCTTCAATGGGCCTGTAAGGTATAATAAATAATAAATAATAAACCAAAAAGATTTCTGCAAGAAATGAAAGATACATCGCAACTATCGCTTTTGCACCTGAACATCAGAAGCTTGCCAGCGCATTATGACGCCTTCTATGACTTGCGTACAAATCTGAATCAGGCATTTCATTTCATTGCTCTTTCGGAGACATGGTTATCACAGCAAAGCGACGGTGCTTATAATTTACCAGGCTACCAGCTAGAAGTTTCATGCCGGTTACGCCCACAGCCAAGTCGATTACCGACACAGCCGTCACATGGGGGCGTTGCCCTATTCATCAATTCTTCTCTTCCCTATGCTGTTAGAAATGACGTTACTATTTCGTCTGAATGGTGCGAAACACTCTTCATTGAGGTGCCATCTGACTACACGTCGCGAGATATAGTTCCTCACTAAACGAAGTCTACTCTCGTAGCTATAATATATAGGTCACCTCAAAATAAAAAGGAACACTTTTTAGCTGAATTAGAAAGAGTACTCTGCAGTTACTGTGACTCAAAAACTCAAATGATAATTATGGGTGATATTAATATTGACGTTTCGCAAAATGATTCATCCAGCTTCAATTATATAGACCTCCTGACTTGTCAAGGCTTAGAACAATTAATAACGTCACCAACTAGCATATCTAGTAGCAAACAAAGTATACTCGATGACATAATAACAGGCTATTCGTCAACCACATTCAAAACAGGTACAATCTTGTCCGACATAACAGATCATCAGCCAGTTTTTGCAATAGCATCCCCACGCTATAGCATAAAACAAGAAAAATCACGCATTGTTTACAAACACGATAAAATTCTGCGTTCCCTATGTACAGAAAATTGGCGGCCTGTGTACGAAGCACTATCCACTGAGGATAAGTTTGAACAATTTCTAAACTCCTTTGCCAAGCACATAAAACGCGGTGACGTTACTGTTACGCAATCTAGAACCACAGTAAAGCGTAAACCATGGTTAGCGACTGCGTTTTTAAAATCATTCAGCCACAAGAATAATATGTACAAAAAACTAAAACGCAATCCCCACAAAGTTTCTCTACAAAACAAGTACAAGTGTTACAATAAATTGCTTACGAACCTAATTAATGTTTCAAAACAGAATTATTTCCACCTGAGAATACAGCAAGCGAATGGAAACACCAGCGCAACCTGGAAGGTAATTAATTCTGCATTAAACAAAACAACCGCTGTCAACGCTATAACAAAACTGATTGTAAATGGTAGCATGGTTACAAATAGCACCGAAGTTTCAGAAGAATTTAATAACTATTTTGCCACGGTAACATCTAAAATAACACAAAATTCTTCAGGGGAAGCATTAATCGACCACATAAAAGGCGCAAACAGTGCTAGATCCTTTTTTCTGCGACCAGTCGATGCACAAGAAATTTACAAGTTAATTCTAGATTTAAAACCCACTGCATCCGTAGGCTATGATACCATCTCAGTTTCAATGCTGAAAACGTGCGCAATCCATGTAAAAGAACCTTTAGCGCAAAATATTAACGACATGTTCACCACGGGTAAATTTCCAACAAGGCTTAAAATATCAAAAATTGTGCCAATATTCAAAAAGGGAATCCGAACAAAACCACAAAACTATCGACCAATATCAATTTATCACCACTGTCGAAAGTTGCCGAGAAAGCGATACTGTCTCGTTTAAATAACTTCTTTATATCAAACGGACGATATGCGCAAGAGCAGTATGCTTACTTGAAAGGAAAGTCGACAGAGCTGGCTCTACTTAACATAGTTGAAAACACCAAGCAAAGTATTGAAAACAAGTTACTTACAATGAGCGTGTTCATAGATTTAACGAAAGCGTTTGACGTGATACACCACAAAGTATTATTAACAAAGTTAGGAAAATATGGTATACGTGGAACACCTCTCGAACTTATCAAAAGCTATCTGTTAAACCGCGAGCAATATGTCGTCGTCAACGATGCTTCATCACAAAGACTAACCACAAATAATGGCGTGCCACAGGGGTCAATTCTAGGACCTTTTCTTTTCCTATGTTACATCAATGATCTGCCTGCATATTTAACAGAACAATGTGTTTTATATGCTGCTGACACTAACATTTTCCTGACAGCCAGAAACGAAACAGACCTCTATAAAAAAGCTAATGCAGTGCTATCAAGATTGTCCCAATGGTTAAAGCGCAACCAGCTTGTTGCGAATGTAACAAAGAGTAACTTTATTGTCTTGTCAGCAAAAAAGACGCCTCTAACGAATAATACAGTCGTACAGCTTGACAATGTTACTCTAGAAAATGTGAAACACACAAAGTTCTTAGTTGTATATTATACAATCAACTTTTATGGCACAAGCATGTTGAAGAAATTGCTTGCAAGATTTACAAAAAAACTCTAATGCTCTGTAAACTACGTCATGTCTTACCTCTTAACCCTATGATTATACTGTACCACGGCTTACTACATTCCCACATTACATACGCAGTCTGTGTCTACGGATTAACATATTGCACCACTCTTGTGCCTATTGTAACCGCCCAAAACACAGCTCTCCGCGAAATACTTTTCATGCATAGACAAGAATCTGTTAAATTTGCATATCAAATGCTCAATATAATGCCCTTACACACCTGTATTAGATATTATGCCCTGTTGCTTCCGTATAGGATAATTCACAATATCATAAGCTGTCCTTCGATTAGAATTACTCACCGCACCACTACATATTCCCTTCGAACCACTTGCTCAACCACATTAGCAATACCCGAGATTAGAACTACCTATGGATTATTTACCTTTTCGTATATGGCTCCACACTTATGGAACAAACTCCCACACAGCGTCACCTCCACACCATCGTTCTATATGTATAAAAAACAACTAAAAGCACAAGTGTTTATGGTATTTGACTAATGTACGGACTTGTAGTTCTGTTTATATAACCAGACTTTTGTTTTTTGCAACAGCTTTTATCTTTATTTTCACATTATGATCTTTCTTCTTTTTTTTCTTCTTTTCCCCCAAACTCTTATATTTTTTTTTTCATTTGCCAATGGCCGTTCTCCTGTTTTTTGATTGTACATTTTTCGAGTTGTTATATACCTGATTTTATTGCAAGCCTTTGTAGCGGCTGTCCAAACCAGGAGAATGTATTTTGTTTAAAAAATGCTCAAACAGACTGTGATCACCTCATTTATCGTAGGGACCCCTTTTACAACCCATTCTTGGGTTCTGGGGTCTCACCTGTATATTTCCATGCAGATGTATTTATGTACAGTAGAATAAAAACTTTGATTGATTGATTGATTGATTGATTGATTGATTGATTGATTGATTGATTGATTGATTGATTGATTGATTGATTGATTGACTGATTGATTGATTGATTTAGAGTGATCTGCGTTGAAAGTAGAGTGGGATTTGAATATGATTTTATAAAAAAGGGTGCAACTACCCATGTTTGGAAAATTTTGTTTGGACAGCAAGCGTAACGTATCTAGTAATTACTCTGAAACTTAAGGACTTCCACCATCTTCAGATACATAGATTCAAAACTGTGCCGGTTGTCGCTAAGAAGGAGCGTCCCATCTCACAGCTACTAGCGGTTGTTTTGCGGGAGTGTAGGCTGAACTAGAGACCAAGTTGGATAGACCCCTTTAGATCTCAGAACCGTAAATCTTGCCCCGTAACGTGAATAACGATCTCAAACTGCCCTCGAAAGCGGAACTTGAGGCTAAATAATGTGTCTATAGGCGCCGATATCGAAAATAGGCATTTGTAGGCACTTATAGGTATTTAGGCACGAACGCCAAAAAAGGCATTTTTCCGCAGCACAACAATACCCCGAAAGAACTTCTGTACATCTTATTTATGCACTTAGACCCAATTTTAAGATCGGAGCCCGAGGAAAAACTAGGCATTTTTCTAAAATCCGGTTCCTAGTCATTATCAGTCCACCTGTGGGGATCTTGTTGTGTAATCTTCAGTACCAATGCTGCCAGAACCAATTCCCTCGTTCTGCATGCAGGCCGGTAAGAAGGGCTTGTCTAAATACTACAGAAAGGAAAACCAACGGTAGCGAACTTAAAGGAGAGCAGAGATAAAGTAGGTTGACTGTTGTTGAATAGAGATACCATTATTGTTTTGTGAAAATTTGTGCAAGAAAGTTGGGGAAAACACGCAATAGTAAGACAGGTTGTGGGGTCTCTTGCCAAGATGAGCGCTAATTTTTCTTGGGATTTTAATTCCTGGTTCATCATGATATACGATAAATTACAAATTATAATTCGCCTTTATATATATTTTGACATTTGAAAATAAAAGAACCACACTATGCAATTAAATCCCGACATTCCTTGTAATCATGCTGCCCCTTGCAATATGCCCCTCCTATGAAGGCTACCTATATCTTCCAAAAACCTCGCGTGCAATGTATAGCACATTCATATTTCGGCGCATCGTAATCAAAATTGGGGGAAAGAGAAACTGAAAGTCTCTCCAAGCTACATTAGAGAACGGTGGTGCCATCCATTGGTGTTTCATGCAACAGTAGGTACGAGGTTGAGCTCAAGCTAACAAACAAAAATGGTGTCTTGCAGTCCCGAGGTTTTCAATCGACGCCGCCAAGGGAAATCATTTTCGTGCATTTAAAAAAGCTGTGATTCTCCAGAATACCGTTTTACGAGTTCATGAGAGACTAAGGTCTCATTCACTACCGCTATTTCTGCCATCACTTTTCTGTTTTCTTCATTTCACTCGTAAATTTGATGTGCAACAGATTGCACGTCCGGGCAATGTTGACACTTTGTGACTACACTTGGCGGAACCCAATTATTTTGATAAGCCCTTTTTCTGTATTGAAACTAGGGGTCTATTTATCGCAAATAAATAATAAAAATTTCGGGCCATTTCCACAAACCAGAAACGTGGTGAGGGATAAGCATGCAATGTATCTGTGTATTCTTGGCACATTACCGTTTTTGCCAACGGAGATGGAACCGGTGGGGGTAGAGCTAAACAGCTCTGCTGTAAAAGTCTTTTCTCTTTGAAGTACGAAGCTCTCTACAGTGAGGCGTTAACGAGTGCCCGGTGGTTTTTTACGCGTTACGAACCGCTCCAACGCGAGGCGTAAACGAGTGTCCCGGTGTTTTTTAGTAGGCGTTGCGAAGCGTTCCAGCGTGAGGTGTAAACGATATACCCGGTGTTTTAGTAGCGTGACTACATAAGACGGTGATTACGACGACGACGGAACACGCCATCGGCCCCAGACACTAAGCGGTGCGCCCATAAAAGTCCCTTTAGATGCCGCCGATGCCTGTGCCCTCGAAATGCTCGAGAGGATTGCGGCAAATGGGCACAAGCAGCACGGATTCCATGTTCCTTCCTTTCCCTTGAAAGATATCAAAATCTAAGGCAAGGCCTTGAGGGCTTGCCAAGATACTTCTTCGGGCCTGACGGATATGGCTTCCCAGGAACGAAATGCTTCACTGGGCACTTACCGGTGAAAGGGATAGTTTGCTAGCCAACGCAGATGCTTTGCAAGCACGGCAAAGTGAGGCAAGCGTTTGCGATTATGTCAAGGAGAGGACGGACTTTCCATAGCCAAACGACTTCTTTATCTTCGTCGTAATCAACGAGGCTCGCGAGCACACGCGCACACGCACGCACGCACGCACACACACGCACACATGCACGCACACGCACACACACGCACGCATGCACTCACGCACGCACGCACTCACGCACCCGCATGCACACATACACACACGCACACACACATATGCACCCAGGCACACACGCGCGCACACACACACACACGCACATACGCGCGCGCACACGCGTGCACACACGCGAACACAGACGCGCACACATGCACGCACACATGCGCGCACGCACTTACCCGCGTACGCGCACGCGCACACGGCGCCTGTGAGATCATATTCCATGTTTTTTTGACAACTTAGTCCCAGTGCGCAATATATTGCGCATCCGATAAATTTCCAACGATATATCGTAGAAAATAGGGCATGCACACACGCACGAAGACACACGCACGCACACACACAGGCACACACGCACTCACGCACACACGCACGTAGCCACTCACGCAAACACGCACGTACGCATGTACTCACGCAAACACGGACTCACGCACCCGCACGCACACTTAGACGCACGCACACACGCACGCATACGCGCGCGCACACACGCAAATCGGATGCGCAATATATCACGCGCCACCAGGACACTATAAAACCCCCGGCGACGCATCAACCCTTCGGGATTCGCGGCCACAAGTGGCAGCTGTGTAACCACTGTGTTCTGCCTTTCTTGGTAGGAATTTTTCCACTCAATTCTTGTACTGAAAGCTTCTGTGGCCACTTATCCCCCTCTTTTGTTCCTATGGGTGTCGACGTGTGCACTTATCGGGTGCGCATCGGCAGGTTTTTTGCCTGTCGTTCGCTACAGTGCCTCTCTCAGAGCCGTTTCGCGGCTGAAATGAATTTAATAAGCGTTTTCGGTCCGAGGCCCTCGACACTACTGCTGTCCGCGTGCTTGGCATTGGTCCTGCTTTGTGCAGGTGACGTTGAATCCAACCCAGGGCCTAAGATCGAGGACGTTCTAACTTTGTTAAAGAACTGCCATGAAGAAAACTACAACTAATTTGAACGCAATCAAACAGCAAATCAGCACCATTGAGGCCCGTTTGACTGATATCGAAAAAACTGTGAACAATGTACCGGAATTCCAAATAACTTTTGACGTAGTGGCTGATTCCGTGCAGGAAGTTAAGACGAACGTTTTTAAAACAAATGAAGGTCTTGCGGATGTCGTTGATGACATGAACAAGCGTATGAGGCGTAACAACCTTATCCATTAAGGCCTACCGGAAGAAGAAAATGAAGGATACGCAGAATCTGAACGTATTGTCAAAGAGTTGTTTTCAACCCACCTTGAAATCGAAGCTGGAGACATTGAGAGAGCCCATAGACTTGGGAAACCCCGGCCTGACTTTCACCGTCCCAGCATTGTTAAATTTCTTAACTTTAAATCAAAACTGGAAGCCCTAAGTAACGCCTCAAAATTGAAAAATCTTGAAGAGCCCAAAGTCTGGCTAGAAGAAGATTTTTCACCCAAAGTACAGCTAGCCTGGAAAAAGCTGCGCGATTTCGCGAAATCGAACAGAAAAAGCACCGAGAAATACACCGTGCGCTTTAACAAACTGCACATGCACAACTCCACTTTTTGTTATGATGCTGCAAATGACTCCGTTGTCAATGTGGCCCCAACGAAAGCGCCATCCCCACAATGAACTTCTAAAGGGTCCCTTTACAAATCGAAGTCAAGCAAACCGTTATCCCTGCTCGTAGCAAATTTTCGTAGCATCTATAACAAAATTGATGCCCTAAATGCTATTTTGTTCACGTGTTCGGCTGATATATTTGTAGGCACCGAAACATGGCTATCTGAAGATGTTCCAAACACTGACTTGACACTTCCCTCGTCATTTATGCTCCTTCGCAAAGATAGAGCGGGCTGCCGAGGCGGAGGAGTTATAATCGGTGTGAAATCTAGTTATCACCCATCACGTATTTCCATTTCCTCCCCTCTTGAAATCGTTTGGGTTTCTTGCTATTTTGAACACGTTTATTGCGTCATCGGTGCCTGCTACCGGCCACCTGATAGCCGGCAGGATTTCGTAGAAATTCTTAACGATTCTATCGATACCATTTTCCTCAAGTTCCCGAGTTGTCTATTAAATCTTGCCGGTGACTTTAATTATCCTGACATTGACTGGGCCTCCCTAACCGTTCATGCTCAACGTAATCGCCATGAACAACTAAGCTTTCTGCGCTTACTTCATTATCATAATCTCAAACAACTCGTACATGAACCGACGCGTGGCGACCACATACTAGATCTTGTCCTCACAAATAACCCACAGCTTGCTAAAACAAACGTACGGGACGAAATCAGTGACCATAACGCCGTACATTGCTCGTTGCTGTTACCACGTGCCGACAAATCTAAAGTTAAGAAACGTATCTTTAACTACAGCCGAACCAACACTGAAAAACTAAACGGTTTGTTGCAGAGCTTCTCTGAAGACTTTGAACTCAACTTTGCAAATCGTTCAGTGCAGCATAACTGGTGTTTGTTCCGCGATAAACTAAAGGAAGTAGAAGAATTGTGTGTACCTAAACTACCAATAAGCGAAATAGTAAATGACCCTTGGTTTACTGCAGAAGTAAAAAGAAGCTTAAACAAAAAGAAAAGAGCATACCAGAAAGCGACTAAAACGAGCGACCCCGAAGACTGGCTTAAATACAAGAGTACATCCAGCGCGTGCGCGAATGCAATTCGCAAGGCCAAAAATGATTTCTATAATTGCACGCTCCCAAACCTTTTAAAAACGGACCCTAAAAAATTTTGGAATGTTATTATTCCAAAGAACAAAAACTCTGCCCCACCCCTCACAAGTGAAGATGGCAAGACCTTGCCTGTTGCAGAATGTGCTGAATAACTGAACACCTACTTCTCTCAAGTTTTCGCTGTTGAGCGACTACTAGATAGCTCTCTCGATTTGCCGTCAGTAACCATTCCACACCCGTTCTCCGCTATCGTAATCACAACGCATGGCGTAGCCTGCGCAATAGATCGTTTGGCACTCAAGACTAGCCCCGGACCAGACGGAATTAGCGCGAAACTTCTAAAATTAACAAGTCCCTTTTCGTCATATTTTCTTTCTTTGATTTTTCAACAATCACTTGATTCAGGATTCATACCAGAAGATTGGAAATCAACGCATGTGACCCCAATTTTCAAATCGGATGGCAATACAATTCCCAGTAACTACAGGCCAATTTCACTAACATCAATCTGTTGTAAATTACTCGAACACATTTTATTCACGCATATAATTAACCACCTTAACCTGAACAAACTGCTCTTAAATAACCAACATGGGTTTCGTAAAGATCTGTCCTGCCAAACACAACTCTTCGAATTGGTAACCGACCTTCATTCCGCTCTAAAGCTGTCCCGTCCTGTTGATGCAATTTTCATTGACTTCTCGATAGCCTTTGATCGCGTGCCACATAAACGTCTGTTACTAAAAATTCGCCACCTCCAACATGACCAAAACACAACACGATGGATAGAATAATTTTTAACCAATAGTTTCCAGACAGTCAAATTAAACAATCATATTTCTAACCAAACACGTGTTTCATCTGGGGTCCCTCAGGGGTCTGTGTTAGGTCCTCTTTTATTCCTGATTTACATCAATGACATAGCATGCAGCCTAAAATCAGCAATTCGCCTGTTTGCGGATGATTGTGTAGTATATAGAGAAATATCTAATCCAGCCGATACAATTATCTTGCAATCTGATCTGATTAAGCTGAGGAATGGTGTAGCCGCTGGCAAATGGAAATCAATGTAGAAAAAACCAAACACATAATGTTTAGTCCTACCCCCGAGGCAGTTCTTGCTAACTACAAAATAAATGATACTCCAATAGATTTAGTTCAATCGTTTAAATATTTAGGTGTGTTCTTCACGGCGAATTTAAAATGGACGTGCCACATAGAATACATAACTACTAAAGCCCTAAAAAAACTTGGCCTTCTCAAGAGGCGCCTACATTTAGCCACCAAGGAAACCAGGTTTCATGCGTAAAATTGCCTCATCCGGCCCTCACTAGAATACGGTTCAATCATATGGCATCCTCAGGGCGCAAACTTAACTAACCTCTTGGAATCCGTCCAGAACAAGGCAACCCGGTTCATCACGTCCTCGTACTCGCGTTACCAAAGCGTATCTTCTTTAAAGGATTCACTTCATCTTCCCTCACTTGCCACGCGCCGAAAGTTGGCTGGATTATCTTTTTTCATTCGCTGTACCACAGTAGCACGCCGTTTTCCCAGCTTCATATCATTCCACCGTCACATATGTCCGCACGGGTAGACCACATTTTCAAAGTTAAACCAATTTTAGCTAAAACAGAAAGATATAAAAACTCTCCTTTAGTCCTTGCAATCGCAGAATGGAACTCGTTACCTGCTCACATCGCAGAACTGTCCGATTCATCATCGTTTCAACATGCGCTCAAAACCTTCTTGAAGTTCTTTGATGTCGCATAAATCTTTCTTGTGTGTATTTTTTTTCTGTGTATCTTTTTTGTCCCCAGTAGAGTGTACTGTTCGCGCTCTTTTGTTTTTGCTTACTGTTTTAAGTGTATTTCGCGTGAAGCCCTTTTTTCATTCAATGTAATGCATTGTTGTTTGGCGTTGTTTCTGGATTGTACTTTCAGGTTCTCCATGCAATAGTCATGTACACCATCTCTGCCTTCATTTATGTTCTGCTGGAAAAATGTACTGTACTTTTGATCATAACCCCATTGTATCCCCCCCCTATGTAATGCCCATTCGGGCCTTTAGGGTATGTAAATAAATAAATAAATAAATAAAATACGCGCGGACACACGAGCACACAGACGCACACACATGCGCGCACACACGCACTTACCCGCATATGGGCACACGCACGCGCGCACACATTCGGTGAGATCATGTTCCATGGTTTTTTTGACAACTTAGTCCTAGTGCGCAATATATTGTGCATCCGATAAATTTCCTACGAAATATCGTAGAAAATAAGGAATCACATCAGAATTATCCCTGTACTCTGATAAATTCAACTATATAAAAATTAACTTGTTTTTACTACGTCATGTCTTGGGTCTCAGGAGGATATATTGCTTTCCCATAACAGTTTTATGGTAGAAAAAATCCCTCGTCACACCAATTAACCTCGGTGTAGTTATGCAGCTCCGCTAGTGTCCCACCCTCACAGAGTGGAATGGCTGAAATTATCCGTTTTATTCTCCAATCGAACAAGCAGGTCTCTCACAGAATCTTATCACTTATCTTTTGTAAAGCAATGTTAGTTTTTTCTGGGTCAAACAATATTGTCGGGATAGTGAAAAGAATAAAAAATACCCGTTACCAGGGGAGCAAGCTCTGTAAATGGTACGATTTCCGTAATTGGCACTGTCACTATCACTAAACCGGTGATTTCCCTGTTGTCTGATCCAGGATGCTGAGCAATATGCACCACCAAGCCCGGCGAACACAGCACAGAACACGCCGCCCGTCCTAGTTCCCAGGAAAGCCCCCCTTGGTACGATCCAAGCAATCGTCGCAGAGTCCGTGGTGGCCGCACTCGTGCTCCTGGTGGCGGCGACTGTCTTGGGCCTGTCCAGTTCGAGGCCGCGCGTCTCCGTCATCGACACGCCCAGCTGCTGCCTCCTCGAGACAGAGTGGCTGTTCTACCACGTCAATATTTCCGTGAACCCATGCCGCTTCTTGCACGGCTACGTTTGTGGCAAATACCATAAAAAGCGAGGACCGCTGGCATGTGGTGATACCTATTTCAGCGCAGACAAAGAACTGCACTGGCCGCCTGCTCGCAAATCCGGAATAGCGGTGTACCGTTTGTACCAGTCATGCCTAAGCGCGGTTGGTAACACAGAGAAACTAGGTGGCTCAACAGCTACCACGTATATTGGCGCCTTATTGCCGAACACCACTGTGACGAGGTCCGAACGGGACCTTCTGCTGTTTCTGTACCAGATTGCAGTGAGGCACAACATAATGTCCCATCTCGTCGTCGCTTTGTACGGCCACAGTGGCTTTCCTCGCACGGCGTCCTTCAAGAACATGCAGCTCTTGAAAAGGCCAGGCTTCCTGGCTGTACTCCTCAGAATAAGCACGGCACTGCGCATCAGAGGTGCGATCTCGGACCGGTACAATCGGGCACGCCAGGACTGTCTTCAAACCCTTAACCGTATGTTGAACCTAAGAGTCACCTCGAAGAATATGGAAGATTTTTCGCGTGATCTTCACGTCACTTTTAGAAAGGGTGTCGTGGCGAACGACTTCACTTTTGGAAACGCTGTCCTGGTGAACTTCTCTGATGTGGCCAACTGGCACCGTCTCTGACGATGGCCGGCTGGAGCTGGGATGTGAGGAGCGTTTGCTGCAGCGATCCTTTTGCAATGCTCTACCACGGCAGCGAGTATGCGCTTCGAATGACCTTCATGTGCTGCTGCACATATGGTCACGAGAAGTGACGCTCGTCTGTTTCATTTTCAAGGCGGTCACAAATTTTCTTCTCGATATACTCAAGGAAAGCAGCGGCATTCGGTTCACCCGAACTTTTTAAGTGCGAATGCACTTTATAAGCGACCCTGAATTCCGTTGACCGCCGTCCGTCCACATAGCAACAGCTGCGGGTGCGCGCGCTCCCCGTCTTCCTTGGCAACGGGGGGAGATGGCACATACCCACGTGGGAGATTGGCCAGGAATCTCCTCGTCTTCCTTGGCAACGGGGGGAGATGGGCGCGCGCTGCCTGGCCGCTGACATGGCACATACCCACGTGGGGGATTGCCCAGGAATCGGGCGTGAGAAGGGCTAATGCACCCGCTTAAAGGAGTACTGACGCGAAATTGCAAAGCTGAGATCCGCTCTAGCAATCAAGTACAACGACAACACAAATAGGTGTCTGTGAATAAATGCATCTTTCTTTCTTTGTAGTTGTGTGTGTGTGTGTGATCTCTCTTTCGCGAACATTACCGAACCGCGCAAATTCAACTCCTGCATTCGCACTTTCAATTCTTCTCTTCCGGGAAATGCGGGAAAATTTTTTTAGTAGTGCAAGAGCACTATGTACGAGCATTCCCCTCTGACGTTGGGCAGTTATATCAAACCATACATCCAGAACGATGCCGCCGCATTTCATCGCA
This sequence comes from Haemaphysalis longicornis, assembly GCF_048455015.1. NCBI lineage: Eukaryota > Metazoa > Arthropoda > Arachnida > Ixodida > Ixodidae > Haemaphysalis > Haemaphysalis longicornis. The sequence goes on from NW_027526397.1 coordinate 71,092, forward strand.
TTTCAAGAAACATTTGGGGGAGGTTGCGGTGCAACCCGCAAGCATTATGCCGCCAACTGATAACACCAGGCTACTGAGCTACCACAAAAACCTTCGCCTTCTTTGCAAACCGATATACTGCCCATCCACAAAAAAAAATTCCCAGTGTCACCAGGTGACTTTATTGGGAACTTGTTGACCTTGTTCCGATGAGGGTGGTCAAACGAGGGAAATGATCGACTGCCAGGCATCACAGAAGATGTGTACCGGCCACTCGCTTTGAAACCAATCGCTGTTTTCAACGACAGCATTGTGATACCCGTGTCTGGGTAAACCATGTCTACTTTCAACGCCAGCGATGAGCTACTGGTTCCCTTGGCCATCGTAGCTGTCCCGCCGGCTGATGCTCTTTGGAAAAACATATTCTCGAAGCATGAATGGAGCCCAGCTACGTGCAAATTATTCGACTACACCGCTTGTCAGGAAAGCCTCGGGACACTGTTGGAGAGGTCCGTATGAAGATTCCATCTTCCGCTTCTAAGCACCAAGACGGCTCGACGATTAGCGGCCATTTCTTTGTGTCAGAGCCAGTTTGAATCTTTTGGGAGGCTGGAGAGTGTCTTTTTGCAAGATGTTTTACTTGTTATTCGTCTACCACAACTACTGCCCCGCGCATGCCAAATTCCAAGAGGTGTTCCTGGAAGCAGCGCAGTACATCCCCTCCTACCCGCCGCGGTGGCTCAGTGGCTAAGGCGTTGCGCTGCTGAGCACGAGGTCGCGGGTTCGTTTCCCAGCCGCGGCGGTCGCTTTTCTGATGGAGGCGAAAAGCAAAAACGCCCGTGTGTACGAGATTTCGGCCCACGTTAAAGATCCCCAGGTGGTCAAAATTAACCCGGAGCCCTCCACTACGGCGCGCCTCATCGCCTGCGTTGCGTCGGCGCGTTAAACCCCACAATCATCATCATCATCATCATCCCCTCCTCTCGCATGACTTCCGCGTAGCGTTTAAGTGTCAAGCGCCCTTGAACACGACACCTATGTGCACATTAGAACAGGAGAATTAAAGGTTTCTACTAAAGGCGTTGCGCTGATGTTCGAAAAAACAGTTACAGTGCTGTTCTATTTTTTTTTTGCTTTTAGCAGTGGCGCCAACGAACTTCCGTAATTATAACCAATAAAATAATGGTGACTATGAAAGTTTGGCACCTCCAGTGATAACGCCAGTAGCGACTGCCGTTATATTAGCGGCAGCCAAAAAACTCCAGCCAGTCCAGGGGCCAACACGTAAAGTTTTTCATACCCTGTTTACAAGTGTGATTTGGATCCATATCATTCACTCGTTTTCTATCTCCTTGTTTGCTGGTTGTCTGCTGATCATGTGTTAAGATTCGTCACTTCCGGCTTTTTGTGGTCAGTAAGGGGTCGTGTGGTCATATGGTCATAACCTGTCTGGTCAAGTGGTGTTTTTTGCATCCGCTGCCAAAGTTGTTATTCCTCCGGCGCTAAATTTTGTTTTGTGTTAAGTGCATTCCGGTACTTTTCGTTTAAATGCAGAACGTTATTTACTGACGCTATTCGCAACTCCAACTTCCGCTGCACAGTCCGGAATAAGGTATCGCAGGATAACGCGTGTGCAGCAATGTTCCCCCCGGTCTGTCTCTGATGACCCGGAAACCGTATGATCTGCGCCACTTCCGGTAGATGATTATGCGCCACTTCCGGTGGATGATTATCAATTATACGGCTGGCTCCATGCTGCCTGTAATGCCAGGTACGTCGCCTGTGAACAAAGGAGCTTATCCTTCGAACGTACGGCTAGTACAAACATTCATGACACAGTGCCTGTCCAACGCATGGTTGCTACACAAAGCGAAGCGCCTCAGTCAGGACGATTGCGGAGTGGTGCAGCCCCAAAAGCGATGGGAGGCCTATGGTAAGCGCAGCGCCCGGGACGCCAAAGGTCTTCGTTGCGTCCCTTTGAGTGTGACATGTCGCCACGCGGGGAATAATTGGCCTTCTGAGTCGTTCTGAGTAGAGAAGATTGACTCGTCACGGTATGGCCGTACAAGCAAGGAGATGTTGGCAGTAACTCCCTACGGGAAAAAGGGACTACCGGCCATTCATGGTTCCAGGCTGATACGATGAAGCCCCGAAAAGGGAAATACGATCTTTACTTAAAGTTCTGTCAAAAAAACACTGGGATTTCGATAGGGCTTGCTTTCTACAAATTTACCGCTATGAGGTACACTGCTGCATGGACTATGGTCGCATTGTGCAGGGCTCAGCCAGGAAGTCCTACTTGAAACGACTGGACGCTGTGCACAACGTAGGTTTGCGTCTCGCGTCTTGGCCATACAGGATATCACCCGTAAACTGTCTTTACGTTGAAAGCAATAAACCCTCACGTGCAGACAGAAGAATCATGCTGACATAATTATACATCCTAAAGATCCGTTTACTGCCAAAACATCTGTGTTACCAAATAATAACAATATGCCCATATAGGACCCTGTTTATTAATAAACCTCAAGCAATCAGACCATTGGTTCTCCGTTTCGAAGGACATAGCGAAGAACTGACAATGCTAGACAGTTTACCTGAAATTTCTCAAAGACGCAGCCGGCTAGCATCTTAGTATAGTTTCCCTCCTCAGCGGGACTTGACATTAACAAACCTTCAAAAAAAGAAGTCACCGCCTCAACATATTGTACAGGAATCTTTGGCCCTCAGAGAAATATATGAGGACTTCACGGGTTTCTACACCGATGGTTCTAGTACATCACACTATGTTGTGGCTGCAGTATTGCAACGGAAATGGGAAAAGGTTATCAGGCTACATCGATGGGCTTCGGTTTACAAAGCGGAATGTTATGGCATTGCTGTCGCAGTAGAAAGGATAATACGAAAAAATTAAAAACACTATTATATACACATACTCTCTCAGCGCAGTCACAGCCCTGCATTAAAAAATACAGCCCAGCCTCTAATAGGAGTCACAATACACAATTTAGTAACAGTCACAACACAAAGACAGGAAATGAAGTTATGCTGGGTCCCTAGCCACGTTGTAATCAAGAGAAATGAGAGAGCAGATGCTGGTGCCGCCCAGTCGGGTAACAGAACAATAGAGTAAGTACAGATTCGTCAGAGCGACTGCATCAAATTATACGCAGTAAACTGAGAGAAACTTGGCAGTCCTTCACATGGGATAAGAAAACCGACAACAAACTCAACATAGTTAAACCCATGATAGCAGAGTGGGAATCGAGCCGACAAGAAGAACGCCTCAAAGAATTTATTTTATGTCGTCGCCGTATTGGACACAGACATCTTACACATAACTTTCTTCTTATGAAACAAGACAAACTGAGATGTGAAGAATGTGACCAAGAACTTACAGTAAACCACATCTTATTCTCATGTGCAAAGTTTTACGCCTTGAGGAAAAACCATTTTAGGCTGTTCTACAACCAGCACATTCTATTTCACCAAAACCTAGCAGGGGATGTTGTTGTTAAAATGTCTTCTGTTTTTAGTTTTCTAAAAGGAGCAACCCTTGTGAACAAGCTATATTGAGATAAAGCAATTGGTTTATTATCCATAATAGCCTTAGTTTCTTATGTGCCATAAAACACACAGCAACACAGTATCTAGCGAAGAAAACGAAGCCGGGAAAGTTCGCATGGCCTCTGCAATAAAGAGAACCTTGGCATCCCAAAACCATGCTGATTGGAGGTTTGTGACTGACTTTTAGGACACGTACGATGGGCCGATTTGGAAAGTCCTGCATCACTAGTCACTCTGGGAGTATAAACAATAGTTAACTTGCTTTAGGCGAGGGTAGATCTCCGGCTGAGGTTGGAACCGAAGGTACAAATGGTGAAATATGCGCAGATGTATTTGGCGGTGCAGCTGTATAGGCGGCTTCAAGAGAAGGCTGGGGTTCTGTTGCTCGCTTGTGGAGTTTCTCCGACTTCCCGTACTCACGGAGAAATAACAGAGGAAAATCCTTGTCCACATCGACGGAAATAAAACCTTCTGTCGTTTTCAGATTCCTATTGAGTCTGTTTCGCCTTAGTGCTCCAGTGGTGTTGCACAATCGCGTTGGCTGACTCATAATCCGTTTTATGGGCCGTCTTGACCCGTGTGATAGCATTCTCCTTACGGCGAACTGGACAGTTATGGGATCTTGACTCGTCCTGCTTAGTACAGCTAGCACAGCGAGAATCATTATTGCCATAGGCGGAGCGATCATGATTTTCTGCACATCTGGCGCAGCGCAAGCTAAATGTGCGTGTCGCAGCCACATGACCGAAACGTTGACATTTGGTGAACTGTCTGGGTGTTTCACTGCATTCGAAGACACGGTACCGTACGTTTATAGCATACAATAACTTGCTCCGACGTAGTTTCGGCAGCGAAAACAATAAGCAGGCTCTGGGATTTTTCTCGTAATGTTTGGATGGAGCGAATTGCAACCCTCTGACGAAAGCGTCAAAGATTTCCCAATCTGATAGATCTGTGACCACGCCCCTAATCAAACCCATACTGCAATTTCTGGGGTGGGGCTCATAAGCGTGAACTCGGATCTTTGCAATGCTAGTAATCTTTAACTGGCGCTCAGTGAAAACAGTATAGCGTGTATCAATAGCTTATAGGTTCAATTTGTTATTTGGCCGTACTTGGAGCACACCACCAGAAGCCGCGGTCTCCAAAGCACTTTTCACAGCAACAGGATTGAAACGCCTGATAAGCTTAGAAGGGTCTATTGGTTTTGTAATAACAACGAGACCACTTCTTGGAGGATGTGAAGATACGTGATTGTCGGCCACTTGCTGACATTGTGAAGAGTTGCGACCGCGGTTATTAGGAGTGTACAAAATTTGCCGGATTCCTCAGAGTCCGAGATCGTGTCTCTGTCTGCCGGCGAAAAAGCGGTGCATGATCCTTCTGGTAGCTGCGGTTTTGCATCAGGTGACGTTTGATTCAAAGCTACAGAAGCCACAACTGAGCCTACGTCACAAGGAGGTAACAGTAGCCCACTGGAATCGTAAATTCGGCTGGTAGGAGCGCAGGCCCCCGGCTGAAGAGGTGGCAGCAGTGAAGCGGTAGCCTTTGCGGGCTGGGGGTAATGTCCAGCAATTGAGGATTGACTGTGAGACAGCCTAAGCAGCGCGCTTGCTGGCTGTACGCCTGCGCAGGCTGGATATGCCATGCTCACGGTACAACCTCAGCAGGCTTAGATCTTGAAAAAGAGGTTCAAATCAAAAATCGGACAGATGACAAAAGAGGCTGGCGATTCTCCTCTCCTTCCTTCTCATCCTTCCCAATATTTTGAGCATTCCCAAGTTATCTAACTAGCATAGAGCAGTAATTTTTGGCAGAGGCACTTCGCAAACCCTAATCTAAGTACTGGATGTGTTGGTTGACTAGGGTTTCAAGCATTTGGGATCTCTAAAGAAGTTGAAAAAAGTGTTGCAGGGCCTCTCTAAGTTGGCGCGATGAAAACATTTGCACAAATAAACCTACATTTTGAATTTGTGTTTGTACTGATGTGACAGAGAAACTAAAATGCAGCACTAAACAATCAAACACATAAAAATCTCCTGCATTTTTCTCCGAAACCATTTGAAGGCGTTTCAACCGGTTCGAACTGGAACGAAATGGTGCTCCGGAACCGAACCTGGAACCTAACCCTAAAGGCTTGAACCCGAACTAGAACTCTACTCGTTAACTCCGGTTCGACACCCTGCTCAGAAGATCCCTCGCCTGCCAGGCAACTTTAAGATTAGCCGATAAGCATCCAAACTGCCTGTTCACTGCGCTCCTGGACCCTTCCGTGTGGTTGAATTGTGCTACGCGTAGAATTTATAGAAGTCAACCATATGTCCATAAAACAGATTAGAACTGAATATTTCTTTTCATATTAATGCCACACAGTCATAATTTCTCCATGTATTAATCTAAAAAAATTCAGAGTGCCCAGAACGCAACAAATTACAATGGTCATTTCGAACACACCGAAGGCAGTGAGTAATTACTCACTGAAGTCATCACTAATGCTCTGTGACACGGGAGGCTGTTAAAAGTTTGTGCCGACTGTCGTCGATTTCGCAGCTTGTGATGAAGCACCAACACCCCTCCCTGTCCATAACACAGAAATTGGCGAGCAGAAAGTTGACGCCTCGAATATACGGCATTTCCGTTTTCCGCTCCATCCAAAACACAGCCTCCGTGAGGGCAACCGAAACCATTACATAATTGATGCAGTTCGACAGCACACAATCAAGGGCACAATCTAAAAATATGCCACATTTAAAAAAACAGTCATCGAGTATTTTAAATGCAGAGCATTTTAGTAACTCACGATGTCACCCGCGTTGGCGTCCGTAGTCCGCATCACTACGTAGTACGCACCCTACACTATATAGAGAAATAATACCTTCCGGCGCCAGGTTTCGATCCCACGACTCTGCGGGCGGAACGCAAGGTACACGGCACTTTACCGACTGCTCCACGGAGCCGACACAGAATGGAAGGTTACGCACGCGCCTTATATCCTTGACTCATTCAACCGTCGGCCACAGGTGCGCCCTCTCCCCCGCGTCCTCCTCGCCTTCTCTCCGCTCGCAACACCCTCTCTCGCCGCATTCGGTTCGCATTCGTGTGGTGGCGCGATTTCGGCGCTATAACACTCTCTCGCGAAGGGCATTGGATTGGATTCGATTGGATTGGATTCGATTGGATTGGATTGGATTGGATTGGATTGGATTGGCTTGGCTTGGCTTGGCTTGGCTTGGATTGGATTTGGAATTAAGTGGATTGTGTTGCGTCATTGCCGCGCCATGTTGCGTCGTGGCCTCTCCACGTTGCGTAATAGCCGCGGCAGGGGGTTCACGGCACGTTTCACGTTTCACCATCGACTTCATCGACAATGTCTACGCTGGAAGACAACAATTGCAACAACAACAACCAATACGTAATCCATAAGACTTGCAGGCACGCCCCCCGCGGAAATGCTCTGCATTTGATCGTGCCCCTCGCGAGGGGGATGTTTTGATTTTTTTTTTTCAAACACTGTTTGGTCCAGAGCCTACCCCTGTTCAGGTGCTGTGCTTCTAAAAGAGAGAGAGAGAGAGAGAGAAATGACCTTTATTGATTCGTCCTGCGAGAAAGGTGCGGGTCAGGCCACGCAGGGCTTCGCCGCACCTCGTCTAACTACCTGCGCTAGGTAGCGGGCGGAGCCCGAGGCGTCGTGCCCGGCCGGCCCCGCGGGTTACTCGGATTGCCCGCGCCGTCGCCGTCCGCTCGACCCCCGCGGGGGCCGGGAGGCGAGGGGCACTGGCTTTCCTTTCGCCGTTGCAGCGCCAGAGCTGCCTCGAGCCGCTGGACGGCCCTGAGCTGGTTGCCGTGCTCCGGGGAACCGATCAACTCGCGAATGTCCGGCGGGAGGCGGTCGCCTCCGTCACGCGTGCACTGTTCGTCGCAGCCCCACTGATGTGGGCCAGGTCCGCGGGCACTCGCGCACACACACAGCACTCAGTCCGCTCGTAGAGTTCCGGGAACACGTGGCGCGCCAGCGCCGGCTTGAGCACGGCCTCGGTCTGTAACTGCCGCAGGAGCACCGCCTCCTCCCGGGACAGGCCGGGGTGTGGAGGCGGAAAAATCCCTTTTTCGCGTCTCTACCACCGGAGCACT
>NW_027526397.1:78791-98898 GCF_048455015.1 Haemaphysalis longicornis
CAAGGGGAGGAGGTGCACTTAATTGCTTCTGGCGCAGCCAATACGGGGTATTCATGTGACGTCGTCCTGACGTCACAGACTGCACTCCGCCATTTTGGCGTCCTTGGATCGGCGTCGTTCGCGGCGGTTCAATTATCAACGCTGTGTAAACATTGTGGCAGTGCTGTGAAATCAGCGGATTCTGTTGTGTTTTCGGCGCTTCATGCGTTAATTACGCGAGTGGGATGGGGGCACCATGCGGCGCTTCGTACTTGAGTAGCTTGTGCGGCTCTGACAGGCAGCGTTATGAGGATAAAACTGAACTGTGTGGCGTGGACCCCTTCGATCCCGGCGTGCGATACGTTGCAAACGCCGACCTTTGGCCACGCGTGGACAAATGTGACATCATGGACTTTCTCGTTTTGAGGACAAGTTTCGTTAGTCGAAAGCAGCTCAAGGCGTATAAATCCATGTACAGCCACAACCAAGTGACCAGCGGCTGGGTGCACGAGCCACTGCTGAAACAAGTTTCTGTGGACACCGTCATCGTAATCACACAAGTAAGCGCTCGTTCTCAAATTGCGAGGTTTTGTCGCATTTTACGTCCATATGAAAAACACCAACTTTCTGAATTGCGAGTTTTATTGACTACGCGGCCACGAGTAGCTGAATTTTGCTTTTTTCGCCGCTGTGTTGTATGCAGCCAGTCGCGCAGGGCGTTAATTTTATTTCCTCGCTGTTTTATTTTGTACGCAGGTCAACCACTCACAGAGCTTGTCAGCACCTCCAGTCAAGACATGGATTTTGGCCAAAAGCGATGGCGAAGTGGTCGGAGCCCACTGCTTATGTATGGCCGGCAACGGTGAGGCGTGTTCCCATGTCGCGGCCCTGCTGTTTTACTGAGAGTACGGCGTGCGCGCGCGAGACGGCGACTCGTGCACCGATGTCGCCAACAGCTGGCTCCCGCCGCACGTACGCAAGATCGTGGCGCGGCCAGTGGCAGAAATGGACTTTTCGTCGGCTACGATGAAAAAGAAGATTCTTGATGGCGAGTGTCGCCCAAAGAACACGCCGAATGGTCGGCCGAAGCCTGCGGCACCTCCCCCAACAAAAGCAGAATGGAAGGTACTGTTTGACGCTGTAGTTGCTTCAGGGCTTCGTCCAGCAGTTCTGAGCACCCATCCTGACTACAGCGACATGTTTGTGCCGGCAATCAGGGCCTGCAACCGCTCAGACCTTCGCCTCATCTACGACTGCACTGCAAAGAACTTGGATTACGAGGGTCTTATGCAGCTGTGTGAGCAGATATTCGACAGCCTCGTCATCACAGAACAAGCATGTGAGAGCATCGAGAGCAGGGCGAGAAGTCAGGCATTGAGTGCCAACTGGTTTGAATACCGCACTGGCCACGTCACTGCATCCAAGTTGTACGACGTGTGTCACACACGGTTAGAGTCACCATCGGTGAGTCTTCTCAAGAGCATCTGCATGCCTCACGCAGACAATCCCTCCACTCCCCCAATGAAATATGGGCGGGAAAAGGAACCAGAGGCACTTTTGAAGTACAAAAGCCTGAGCGAGAAACAGCACGAAGATGTCACTTTCAAAGAAGCAGGGCTTTTTGTCCGCACTGAGCACGTGTACCTGGGTGCCACACCGGACTTGCTGGTCGAGTGCAGCTGTTCTGGGGCAGGTGTTGTGGAGGTAAAGTGCCCATGGAAAGTAAAAGATGGGCAACTCAGCGACCTGCTAAGCGACAAAAATGGCTGCGTGACCGAAGTGGACGGCGAGCTTGAGTTGAGAAAAACTCACCGCAACTATTACCAAGTCCAATTACAAATGTTTGTATGCAAAAAAATTACGCTGACTTTGTCCTCTGGAACAAAAATGAGATCAACGTACAGCGCATTCGCATGGATGAAGCCTTCATAACCTCACAAGTTGACACTGCGAGGAAGTACTTCAAGGGTGTTTAATTGCCACAGTTGGTCGGACACTGGTACACTGACCATAAAGAGAATGACTTGAACAAGACAGCCATCGTGGCAACTGATGTGAACGCCAGCTCAGCTGGAGTCTTACACACGCGTGATGGTCAGAATGCCCAAACAGGCAGTTCTCATGGCAAAAATGAGAATCCTGAAACTTTTTGCGTATGCAAAGGGCCAGAAGAAGGAAAAATGATCGCCTGCGACGGTGCCAGTTGTGAAGTGAAGTGGTTCCGTTTTGACTGTGTCGGGCTGAAGAGAGCGCCAAAACGCAAACACTGGTTTTGCAAATCGTGCTCCCAGCAGAAAGGTCAAACTTAAATGCAGTTACACAGCTGTGGTGCAAAACAAGTGCAAAAACACTGCCAATGCGTGTTTACTGAAGAACCGTTACTTGTTTCTTCATCAAAGCGGTAATCTTTACACAAGCCCTTACAGGTGGCGGCACAACACAATGAAAAGCCAACTCTAAAAGAACAGAGATACACAAAAAGAAAAAAAAAACAGTGACAAAATTTGTATTCAATACCACTACAGCAGCAACATATGGGAAAAGCAACAGGCCAATGCATATCTGTGAAGTCAAATTCCACAGCACACAAACGATACCTAGTCAAGTGGGACCCCCGAGTTACACAGGTTAATTAGTGCAAAGCAAACTTTTGCAATCTTGTCAGTAGACCACACACCGCTGTCACTTCTGTTCACAAACTCTACGGGCAAAGTGAATTTTTGGGTGATCAGGCACAGTACTCAAATATATATAAATGTTCACGCACAACAGAAGAGATAACACAACATAACTGCACAAAACCGAAATTCTTGCCCATAACCTAACAAAAGGGTCCACATAGCATAAATGCCAACAAGACCTTTACACAGCATACATTGAGCATTTGCAGGTAAGGTCCCTTGATTGCTGCGATCTTGAATATCACAGTCATCTTCCGAGAGGTTTAATTAAATGGCACGACGGAGTTGCACAAGTTCGTTAGGGCACAGCATACCTTAACAATCCTGTCGATTTGGCATTCATTCGTGCCGAAATTCCTTAGGATTTCGACAGACAATGTGTGCTTCAGTAAGGTATACTTATTTCGTACCATGCCAATGACTCGCTCCACGTGAATTCGGACGTTGGCAATTTCTCTTGTCCGTTCGACCTCTGTGCTGGACAACTGCTTTTTTCCTTTCGTAAAAGCGGGAATGGCCAGTGTGGCACAACACATCCCAACACTCTCAGCTATCAGGAAACCCCTGTCTGCTAAGACAACATCGCCTCTGTCCAGAAGCAACAGTACCCCACTATCCTGTGTGATCATTTTGTCACTGGCACGACCGCCAAAGGAACTCGAAATGAATGTAATCATGCCTTGTGGACAGATGCCTATAAGAATTTTGACGGTGTTTTGGTGCTTATATTGGGACCACGTCTCTGCCCTTGGAATTAGTGAACTTGGTCTCTGAATGAAAATTTCAAAGCAATCCAAGATTACCCGTACTTTTAAGCCAAAATTCTCAAAAAAAGCAACTGGCATAGTTTTCATAATGTCTTCTTTCTCTGGCCAATACACAAGTGGACCAAGCCGATCATAGCTAACATCTAGCCACTTCTCAAGGATTCTGCATGCAGTGGGATGTGACACATTAAAACGATATGCAAGATCATGGGTGTGGAGTCCCAACCTCAGCCTCATAAGAAATAACATCATCTCCTCGAACTGTGTGAGGGCATTCCTAGAGCAGTGCGAGGCGTGATTTTTCAAAAGGTTGAACAACGAAAACAACATTAGAAAGGAAGGCAAACCGGTGTAGAATGCCACTTTTTGATCATCATCTTTAGGACTGTCTTCCGTAAACTTGGATACTAACAATTCCATCTTGACATCTGTAAGCTCGTTCTGCAGATTGGCCGCCACATCTTGAAGCTACTAGATGTCGTTGCCTGTCAGATCCGTTTGGCAGCTGATGCCTAGCAAGAAAAGAAATGCATAACAGACAATCAGTTTGAGAAGCTCATTAGGTAGAAATTAAAATGAGCGGCTACCTTCACATGCCAGAAAAGAGCGCATCAGCTGATAATACAGTATGTTATTCAGACTACACTTCGTAAATGTAACTTGATAGAATCAGGTTATGGGCTGCGAGAGGCCTCTGAAGAACATTTTTACTGTGGCAGAGTTCCAAGGTGGGCACAGCTGGCTCCTCGTCCACGGATGTCCCAGCTGGGATGTCCACACTTGCAACTGCATTTGGAAGAAAGTCATTCTAGTACCTTGTTTCTACAATGAAATGTAATTGGATGTAAAATATTAGACAATTTTCACCTGCAGAAACTTCTTGCTGGCTCCGAGTGCGTCGCGTTTTCATGCGATTGTACCTGCCCTTGTTGGCAGGCTTTGCTTCATAGCCCAGGTGAAGCGAAGGAGCCCAGTCTGGGCTACATTCATCAAAGAGTTTGGCAGGTGCACCTGCGTGTCAGAAAAATGGGCGTTTAGATGCAAATGTATGGCTACACTCGTCACAGAGCTTGGCAAGTGAACCTGCGTACGGGAAAAGGGGGCGTTAAAATGCACACACATGCGCAGCTGTTCCTTCTCAATGTTGCACTTGGGTGTGACTTACTCCAACTTCAACAGCATTTTTCGGTCTAGGTTCGAAATGTCCTCGGAAGTTTCGTGGTTTTGACGTGCAGCCTGAACGACAGCTCGCCCGCGAGCCACCACGGAAACGTTTTCTTCCTGTCCTTTTTTTTCGCATGCCATTTACGATTAATGCGTCGCTGTTTCAAAAGCGGCTACCCTGACGATTTTTATCGTTCCACTGCCCATTAGCTGTCGCGAACGTAAGCCCCCACAAATTAGCTCCTCGATATATATTTTTCTTCTCCGTTACGACCTCGACACAGCTTAAAGGCGCCTCCCTGAAAAGCTTCGCGATTTCGCCATGCCGCGAGCACAGTGGTGTTGCCACTCGGTCATTTTTCTTTGTCGCACATGGTGTTAAATTGATGAAATGACGCTTACGTACCCGATAGAAAATATCTTGAACACACGCGGTACTTGTCGGGGTCCATGGTTCCCGGCCGGTTGATCCGCGCGGTCCACTCGCGACGACGCTTTTCCGACAGGAGCTTCGTCTTTTCGCACTCCGATGTGCGCACTTTCGGGACTTTGAAGAAGCCTGGATCTCTGCTGTTGCTTTCCATTTTCTTCTTTTAGGGGCGAAGCTCCTTAAGGCGTGGGTCTGTCCATCCTCGACGTATGTATGTAGCCACCTCTAGTTTAGTTCTTGGATTGTTTACTAGATGGCGTGGCTACCTCTAGTTTAGTTCTTGGATTGTTTACTAGATGGCGGTACTTGTATATGATGAAAAGATGCGCTTGGATTGTTTACTAGATGGCGTGGCTACGTCTAGTTTAGTTCTTGGATTGTTTACTAGATGGCAGGGAGCGTTGTAATAAAATCCGTTCGCTGTTGGCGCGCGCTCGGAGTCGCCCGATGGATAAGGCTGCAGATGTGCGAGCCCGCGATGCAGAAGCGCTCCGTGAAGCTTCGCGACGCCGCCGCCAAGATCCTGCCGTACGAGAGCGGGAGGCCGAAGCGTGTCGTCTGGCTGCGCGACGACGCCGCCAAAATCCCAGCGTTCGAGAACGAGAGGCCCAAGCGTCACGGCAACGGCGCGAGGACCCTGCCGTACGCGAAGCGGCACGGCTGCGGCGCGAAGAGGATCTCCAAAACGTCAGAGAACGGGAAGCGGCGAGAAAGCGCGCGTATCGGCAGGCAGACCCCGATGCAGTGAGAGCTCGTGAGGCGTCTGCAAAACGCATCAGGCGAGCTCAGCCCCAAGGTGCCGACGCGCGGTTTAAGCGAGACTTTCTAGACGTTACGTTCGGACACAGATGCAGTGGGCGAACTTTCACTGAAGAGTCACGGTTTTACCGATGATTTCCCCTCAGGAGCTTCGCCCACTCATCATCATTCACCCCGTGGATATGCTGTGAATTTTTTGGTTTGCGTACGACTGCTGCAACCGACTATCGCACAGTAAACCATTGTCGCCCGTAGTAGCAGAATACGCGATCACGATGGGTTCGCCAAAGTGCTCCCGTCAACGTTTTTCCCGTGCTCCGCCGACTGAGCAAGGACATCAAAATGGCGAACTCTCCCACAATGCACCGCGCGCTGCGCGTCAATGAATACCCCGTATACCTAACAAGTTTAATACCCAATCATTTAGGTTTGTAGCGTCACTCGGAATTGTCGCTTTACTTGGTTACCCCTTTAAAAAAAACTAGAAACTAGCAGTGGCTTAGCTCAGCTATGCCAGGATATACGTAGCGTGAGCTAAGGTTCAGCTGGTTATTCTTAGCTTTCTTGGTTGCCTAGCATTATCTTGATTATCATGCTTTCTGCTGCTGGATTATCATGCTTTCGTACACACAGTATACGAAATGTGACACATGTATATTTATCAAGCGGCTCCGGCGCAGGGTCACCAATCCCCCCAGAGCTAAGCTGGTTCCACAGCCGCACGCCAGCGTTGCTGCAATGCACGAGCCATCGGTTTCACACCCGGCCACCCCTCACATGATTATCAAGTGAACCAGGCCGCCATGTGCGGAATGGAGGTAGGCGAAGACGCTGGGCGCGTGGGGTGTGTGTGAGAAGCCGGGCAGCGAGCAACGTTCTGTGACCGTGTGACGTCACTGCTCCTCGCGCATGCGCAGCACGGCTCTCCAGGAGCCACACGAAACTGCTCTACCTCAGCCAGTGTAGCTCACGCTACAATACAGCGCATCAAAATGTCACAGGGCACCTCATCTATCTCCAGGTTGCCAAAGATGTCTTGCGAAAAAATATGTGAATATTCGTGCGTTTCCAACCCATTGCGTAGTGTGTGGCCTTGTAGTCTCTGATCCCGCGTTGTTACAAAACAAAACTTACGCAATTATACCATTGACGGCACGACATTTCTGTCGGTTGCGATTGCTTGGGTGACTACGGTAGGCACAAAAAATTTTCACGCAACCGCTGGCGTGTTGCTTTGAATCCTAAACTTTTTACCTATAACCTTTCTGCGACTTCTATAGTGCGAAACACATTTTTGGTGAAATTCCGGACTGTTTTCTCAAGAAAGAGCTAAGAAACTGCTATCGTAAAGCACAGTTTCGAAAAATAAATAGCCGTAACTGCAGTACGTTTTACGATTCACAGCCAGTGTTAACAAGCTGAAAGTTTCGGCTGAATATTTCGACACGTGCATGCGCTTAGGATAGTGCTAGGTGCTGTACGTAGTATTCAGCGTACATTTAGCATTGTAGTGAACGATTTTTTTACATCACAGGAGGTACAACATAAAGGTGGTTCTGGTGGACAAGTGTCGGATGCAGGAGAGAGTACAAGTCTTCTAAGCTGGACTATTCTACAACAGTGCTGTTGAACTACATATTGTGATCTTGGAAGATCGGCGAATTACAGAAGAAAACGGTGTTGTTTTCGTTGACCTGAATGCTTCTGTTTTGTAGGCATCTCAAGCAGATAAACGAAGCATGGATCGGTTCGCGCTTCATGGGCCTTTATTTTTGTCTTCTATTGGGTTGGTGTTTTGCTTCGTGTTTGAGTTTTGAACAAACTTATTTCGTATTCTTGCGACTTTTAAGTAAAGCTTCTCCCAGTAAATTTGATGTGCATAATAAGAAAGTAATCAGAGATCCCCTCTGTTATGTTGCCCGATTGTGTTTGTGGATGAATATTTGCTTCCAAAAGTCGCTGCAGTTCGTTTATTGTGCCTTGCGGCGTGATATCTGTTTTATACATGTCATTGTACAGGAAATTTCTTAATGCGTGCGCATTTTATAACTTTCTGTAAAATGGCATATATCAAGCAATACCAAGCCGTGCGGCAACTGATAGAATAGGCATTGTCCACAAGCAGTGGACAGAAAGAGAGAAATGTGCATGAAAATAGCGTGGGCTCCACGCATAGGCAGTATCACGGGAATATACTTTGCCAAGCATTGTAAAATACTGCCTTCCAGAGCTTGGCCAATCCGCCTCTTTCACAACCCCATTGCGCATGCGCAATCCCCTAGCGGCCAAGTCCCTAAGCAGTCCAGTAGGGGCAGCAGACGACATTCCCCACAGCTCCCGCACAAGCGGGAAGGGGTCGTAGTTGTATTTACATCGTTAGATTTTTTGTGTGTGCTCGTTGTGCGCGGAACAATGCCCACAACTTGTGCTGCGTTCCGCTGTAACTCGGAGTGCCGAAAAGGGAACGGTGTCGGCTTGTATCGCTTCCCGTCGGCCGCACGCGATCGGCTACGGCGGCTTGCGTCGCTCGCGTCGGCTCGGGTGTTGGGAACATTAGGCTTGGCATCCTGGCGGATATTTGATCGCTGCTATCTGTGCAACTGCGAATAACAATCCGCAACACAACTTTTCACTACACTATCATCCCCTTTCTCGCATGTGGAACTCCATTTAAGTTATAACTGCCGTTTGAGAGATCGGTGACCGAGACATCTGCGTAGCCTGTTTCGATGCTTCCGCGCAGGTATCGCCATCTCTGGGCCGCTCGGCGCAACGCGCGCCGCGGCGACCGGTCAGCGTATACGCTTGCATCGCGGCAGATATATCTGATCGCCGCTTTTAAAATAAGCCCTGACAGCAATCCCTAACACAATTTTTCACCACACTAACACCTACTTTCCCGCATGTGGAACTTTTTAGCGTTCAGATTGACAGAGCAGCGACAAGCGCGGTTGCTACCGTGGTCTGCGCCGGTTCGAGCCGCTGAGTGCGTCGAGCTGGCAGGCGGGGCCGGCGTGTGCGCGGACTGTTTCCGAAGGCAGGAAACGCTTCACGATTGCTTGCTTTATCCATTTCTTGCGAACAAACGCGCAGAATCTACAAATTCAGCTCAGCGATCGTCGTAGTTGACCATGGTGCAAAAACTGTGGGCGGAGCGACGCCGACGACGCATCTCATGCGCGCATCGGGCCGTCTCAAATTCACGCGTACGACTAGTGGCGACAGTCGTAACGATCAGTCGCATGCGAATCGCGTGTACCAATCGTACATGTGTCCAGCGCTTAAAGGCATTTTGCGAACTGCCGACCTTTGTTGAGCTGGCGATCGCACTTCATGCCAGGCGACTCCAAGTACTGCTCACTCTGCTACTCGGCCGGCACACCGAGCACACGGATCTGTCCGAGATTTCTTTGCCAGCCCTCATTCAGTGATAAGAAGCCGCCTGGTATTATGTGATGACCAGGGGCTGTCATCTTAAGGCGTTATAACACCAACACAGAAGAAAAACTTCGGCTGCTCCTCGCCGTAATGTGGGATTGCCGTGCATACAACGAGAACGCAGCCGGAGGAAACGCCGGCAAACCCTACGGCTTCAACTTCCGCTAGGCACGCTAGGTGGCAGCACACCGCAATGAAAGAGGCGGATTGTTGGCTTGTCACCTTTCCCAAACACCAGCCAATAATGGCGGCCTAGGTATCGCCAAGCTCGGACACACTGGCCACTTATGATTTGCGATGCTTGGGCTTGGCAGTTTCTGCTGCTTGGGATGTTTTTTGATATGGAATAAATATACTTTATTGAGAGGTTGGAGGCCGCACTTTTGTAGCTGGTGAAGAGGAGGGAGGGAAGAGCAGGCGGTGATCAGTCAGTCATGAGTATAGCGATCGTTGGAGATAATGCGTCGTTTCTTGGGAGCAGACAGCATATCACACTACCCTTGCCAGGCCACTCTTAATTAAAGAATTTAGTTCAACATCCCACGCAACATGCACCCGGTTCACCACAAGGGGCGAAGGGAAGCCAGGGTTAAGGCCTTGCGAAAAGCCTACAGCAAGGACAGCTCAACAAGATACGTCGACGCTGCGAGGTACCCGGCACGAACCAAGTGGGCGTACGCGGTTAGTGTGACAAGCAGTAAAGGAGATGACTTGCGCTCAGCAACGGTCAATACAGATGACACCGACTCTGCGGAGGAGAGAGCTGTCGTGCTTGCCACCACCACAGTACCAGATAACCAAGGCCGGGTGACCGTCATCACCGACTCGCAAGCGGCCTGCCGTAATTTTCAAAAGGGCCGTATCTCAGCGATGGCACTTGATCTACTACATAAGGCTTCAAAAGCACGGAAAACCCCACTGGACATTTATGTCTTTTGGACACCAGGACACGAGTCCTTAGGGGGTAATGAAGCGGCAGATACCGCAGCCCGAGGCCACTCACACCGGGCTTCAACCCTCATAGGCACTCACCACTCTGCCGACAACCACCCGTCCATCCCCAAGCGCAGCAGAGACATATTAGAGCACTACAGGTTATCAAGAAGACGATACCCGCCACCCCACCCGAAGCTAACAAAAGAAGAAGCCACACAATTCCGGAGACTGCAGACAAATTCATTTCCGCACGCCACACAGCTGTCCAAAATACACCCCACGCTCTTCAGCTACGACTGCAACTTCTGCTCTGGGACACCCAACACCCTGTACCACATGGTGTGGGAGTGTAAAGGCGTCACCGAACTACCTGAAGTCATCGCACCGACACAGGAGCAGTGGGAGGTCCTGCTAAGTAGCGATGTCCTGGAAAACCAGCGTGGCCTGGTGACCAGGGCCATTCGAGCTGCAGCTGGCCATGGCATCCCGGACTAGGGACGCCACCCACCATGGATGACCGACAACCATCCCGCGCTCCTTTCTTCCCGTTCAATGGGAGCAATAAACGTTTTTTCCTCCCCCTCCTCCCTTCCACTTTGACAAGAACGATGGCCTGCGCAGCTCGACGCGACCCGCTGTATGCACGAAACAAAACCCGCTTGTTTGTAATTTGTGATTGAGCATATCTTCCTAGCAATATAGCTGAATAAAATTTAGAAGTCGAGATTTGCTCTGGTGGCCAAACATGGAGCTTTATGTTGCCTTCCCGCTTCTTAGACATCTTACTGTTTGTGCAATCACGGCCGGGCTAGAGTGGCGGCGTGCGCGCGTTGGTACGGCCAGAGTCCGTCAATGCTTTTCTGGTACGGCCTTCGCAAGGGGCCTAGTTCCTACCTGGGGCCGCTGCGAGGAGCCGGCGCTGCGAACCCACTCTGCTAATGCGCGCGTCTCCCACTCCTCGGGCTAGCTATGCACTGCTGCTGCTCTTGTTTTCTTTTTCTTTTTCGCTACAGTCCTGGCTACGCGCCTACGCAAAAGACTGGGAAGGGGGGCGGGGTATGAAGCTACCGGCGAAGACATGGTGATTAATGAATAATCACTCCACAACTGCAGAAGAAATTGCAATATCCCTCGCAGCCACTACATCTCAAGACATTATCAGCATCGTCACAGATTCGCAAGCTGCCTGTCGCCATTACGCCGCCGGTCACATAGCTCCCTTAGCCCTCTGCATTCTACAGTCCATTCCTAATCCTCCTTACCTCTACATTCTCTGGACCCCGGGACATGAGTCTCTGGAGGGGAATGAGGCGGCTCATGCTGCCGCCCGCGCGCATATCTACCGGGCGTTCCCCTCCAACACTCCAGCATCACCGTCGGAAGTCCACCATTCTGTGCCTCAAAAATTCAACGACATCCTCGAACATTAACGCCTCGAACGCCGCATCTTTCCCCCACCCAACGACAAGTTGACTAAGGAAGAAGCCACCACGTTCCGCCGCCTTCAAACCAACACCTACCCGCACGGCTCCCTCCTCCACGCCATTCATCCCACCTCCTACTCCGCCACCTGCAAGTACTGTCCCCAACCCTGCACACTGTATCATATGATTTGAGCGTGTTCCCACACACCATCCCTCCCCCCCACTCCCTCCCTCAAACATGAGCAGTGGGAAGGCATGCTAGCCAGCCCGGACCCCGGCGATCAGCTTCGGCTGGTTGAAAGGGCCCGCCTGGCAGCGACCGCCCAGGGAATTCTGGACTGAGAAGACCCCCCCATTGCCACTACTACAAAAACTAATATTGAAATAAAGTTTATTCCTCCTCCTCCTCCTCCTCTCGCACGGTACGCACCAACCATACGGGGCTTCGATTTATAAAATTTCTCTAAGGAAATTATTGAAATAATTGGAAAATGAGACAGAGCATTGAATAGCTCGTATAAATTGTTACATCTGGCTCTTTCTGTTGTTTGTTTCATTTTAATTGGTCAGATTTAGGAGAAAACCCCAGCGCGGAGTAAGTTTCTGGGAAGAAAAATTTGACATCCACCTCAATGCAGCAATCAAATTTTCCTTCGCTTGTTTTGTTTTATTTACTTTTGTGGTCCTTCACTTCCCCCCTCCCCCAGAATTAAAATCCTCAGTACTCAGCTGTTGTGGGCACCCGCCACTGAGTGCAACAGATTAATCGCAGCTAGATTTGCAACTCGTAACTCTAACTCGTAACTCTATTGGTCTAAATTATTCCGGAGCCCTCCACTACGCCGCGCCTCATCGCCTGCGTTGCGTCGGCGCGTTAAACCCTAAAACCAATCAATCAATCAATCAATCAATCAATCAATCAATCAATCAATCAATCAATCAATCAATCAATCAATCAATCGTAGCTGATTCGTCTTTGCTAGTTTCAATGTTTCGGGATCGTATGCAGGTTGAGAGTACATTGCTTAAAGAATACGGTAATTGTCATTTGTTACTTATTAAAAGTAGCACAGCGGCTGTTAACATACCATGCCGGAGAAAAATCATCGGTGTATTAGATTACTACCTCAGAACCGAAGGGCACGAGGAAAACTGGAAACGAGTTTTTTTCGGACAGTTTATTTGGCGTAAGATTCACAACCCAAGCCAGCTATCAGCTGGCCGATGTAATCCTGAACGTAGGGCAAGTATCAGCAGCACAAAGAGCGGGTACATCATCATCCTCTGGCGTGGAGGCATTTTCGTACCACGCAGCGCCGACTGCTTGAAGCTATGCTCCGTCAAGTGTGTTAATTCTCACCACGAAATTTAGGTCCAGCGACTGCAGCAACACGTGGAAATTACATCAATTTGATATGTTGTCTCAAACTAAGCATTCGCTTGGTATGAGAGCCGTTTGATTATTCTGGTGCCTAATTTGGTGTATTCGTGCTGTCGTGAATTACGCATAACTGATATACTTTTGCCCTGCTCTTTTGACGGACAGAAGCAGTGGCTAGGCGCATTCACTCTTTGTTTTCGAAGACATATCCCCGAATGTTGCCACTACGTACTTTTGCACGTTATAAGCAGTAGTAAAGGCTTTTTTTATTACTAGGGGTGGGCGATTGGTCGATTAGCCTTCCGATTAATAGATTAATGATCTAGTCGCTATTAATTTTTTTTTTAATCAGTTAATTCGTTGACGTTCAGGCGAGGCAAGCGCCAAGGACAATGTGGATGCCTTGGAAGGGTGCCATGCGCAGAGATTCCTCCTTTCTGGAACTAGCACCCATTGTAAGAAAGGCTGCGGTGCGTCGCGCTGGCCGCGACGCGGGCGTGTGTTGAACACACGTTCGCGTGCTGTGGTGATCAGCACAGCCGGGATGACTGTCAACAAGAAAAGAAACTCCCTGTTGTTTCTTGGCCTCCGCAACGAATTTCTTGGCCTCCGCAACTGCATGGACGAGTTTGATCGCAGAAAATGACCTGCATTCAGTAGCATCGACAATTTAATAGAAACGACCATTATAAATGGCTCATTTCTAAGCCATTTTTAAATGAACACGGCCTACCCTTTGGTTAATTAATATTGTTCAACCAATCATATTATAATTTCTAATCGACGCCCAGCCCTATTTATTACAATTTAATAATACAATAATGTGCATAATAGTTACAATTATAGTAAGTATTAACCGTCTTTCTTCGACGGCCAGGAAGCCCATTGGCAATTCCACGGAGCATAAGAAAACACGATTGAATGATCAAATATTAAGTGCGAATGCACTTCTTAAGCGACCCTGAACCTGCGTCCACCGGCGATGTCCGCGCTCGTGCGAATGCATGGCACATACCCACGTGGGGGATTGGCCAGGAATCTCCTCGTCTTCCTTGGCAACGGGGGGAGATGGGCGCGCGCTGCCTGGCCGCTGACATGGCACATACCCACGTGGGGGATTGGCCAGGAATCGGGCGTGAGAAGGGCTAATGCACTCGCTTAAAGGAGTACTCACACGAAATTTCAAAGCTGAGATCCGCTCTATCAATCAAGTACAACGACAACACAAATAGGTGTCTGTGAATAAATGCATCTTTCTTTCTTTGTAGTTGTGTGTGTGTGTGTGATCTCTCTTTCGCGAACATTACCGAACCGCGCAAATTCAACTCGTGCATTCGCACTTTCACATTCTTCCCCTCGGGGAAATGCGGGGAATTTTTTTTCATTATTTTTCATTTCAGTGCTATCGTCTAGAGGAATATTATCGTAATCCCTAAAAAACCTCCCGCCTTTCCAGGGCGCACTCACACTGCCCCGGATGGCGAATAAGTGGTTACTATCGTTCGTTGTCCGGCGTTCTCTGGCCCCGACAAAAAGTTCGTCGAATTCCGGCGTCCAGAATGCAGTGTTCACCGCAATAATATTCGCCACAAGATCGACATGTAGGTGGCGGCAGCGTCGCGCTGCTAGTGCGGATGCACCGCTGAGCGGCACGAGAGAATGCACGCTGTGGGCGCGCTTCGTGCTTTTTTTCGCGCGGTATGTGCGCTCGAAAGGTGCAAACAAGAGTGGTATGCTGTAGTTCGGTTCCTCAACGTTTAATGTATAGCATGGAAGCGGCAATAAGTTTTAATTACTACGCCAAAAAAGGGGCGACCCATCGGGGATATCAGAACGGCCGGAATAATGACAATAGACTTTTACGCCGTGCTTCGTAGCAAGCTCGACCTTTCAAGACTATGGCTTTGAGCCTTCAATAAAAGCATAAAATCGAAACAAATTAGGAAGCCTCGATCTTTGGAATTCAGTTTTGAACAGCAATTTCAATCGCTTTCACTGGTACCATGACGCATTCTTGCATTTCTAGGATGCCCTGAAACGGTAACACCACTTAACTGCCCCGACATTCTTTCTAAGAGATAACGACATTTTTTGTTTCTTCGAAAGGCAAAAAAAGCATAACATTAGCGAATTTGAACAAGCGCAGAGATATAAATGCAACCGTTCTAATGGGTATTTTGCGCGCAGCTTTCGTTAAACGAAGTTTTAGCGACTCTGGAGGCAGTTTTCATGAATAGCGGTGTCGGATCACTTATTTGCGGCTTTCGTCACAAGTGAACTTGCGAATTAACTTACTAACGCACGCAGTACAATCAACATCTCATGTTTAGCTAGACTTTTGCGAAGTGACAAGCAGGTTTACAGTGTGTAAACCAAGCTTGCGGGACCTCACAGTGAGCACAGATTTTTTGTCACGGCTGCACTGTTGACTATGTCCGTTCCCTTTAAAATCTAACAGATGCCTAGAACAGCGAGATGTGTTTGCATCCTTGCGTAAGGTCGCTTACGAACCATAAAAATGGCAAATGAAGTTGCCCTGTTGCAGATGCAGTAAAACATTCCTCTTTATTTCTAGTTACAAAATATGGATTCCCGGTAACTGCTTTGTGTTGTAAACTGACCCTCACTTTTGCAGGCATTTATTTCTTGGAAATTCGTTAAAAAAAGGCATGGATAATAGTTTTGTGTGTTCTTCGGTTTTTTTTTTTGTGGGGGGGGGGGGGGCGGGGGGGCCGGAGGGGAGGGGAGGTTGGATAGAGGGGCTCAGCCAACATCCTAAACGCAGCGAAAAGAGAAACCAAGTAACGGGAAAAACCAAACGTTGGCGATCAACATTACTTGCAATGGTAAGTACGATATGCCTCGTGCTCTGTAGCGGTGAAAATAAAGCACTTCAACAAATAAACGCCAGTATTTTGAAAACTGATTAACCGCCCGTTTGGCCCGACATTGTCCAGGAATTTAAATACTCGCTTTAAAATGGTATTTAAAGCGAGCATTGTGGAGGGAAAAAAAATCAGCGAGTCGTGGCGCACACCCTCCACACATGTGGGCAACAACGTGCACTATATTACGCGATTTTTTCTTTAAACTGAGGTCCACCTTTAGGTGTTAAGACCTGACCATATTATTCATTTGGTTATGCTGAGTGAATAAAATCTTTGGAAAAGTGATTTATGTTGGGATTTGAAAATGAGGTATATAAAAATGACACACGAAATCTAGAGGACAGACGCAAACTCGCAACTGCCTAATTTTAAGGAGAAATTCCCCTGAAATACATTTGCCGATCAACAGAAACGTATTTAATATAATGCATAAAATTACCAATACAGTATACGCAACGACTGCCAAAAATGGTATTTATTCTCAAAAAAGGTATGGGAATAGTTCGATCGCGCAGGCACTTGCGTGTGTAAAATACGCCACAGAAAATGTATGGCCGATAGCGCACGGGTCATGTGCAGTGTAATTATCTTCTTTCTTCTTTCTGAAATGACATAGCGCAAATTTACAAGGGTGTTGGAAAGTACGGGTATACACGGGTCTTGTCGGTTCTTACCCGTTTCATGTAGTAAACTTTTATCCCTAAAAAAACACCATTCCACCTTCAAAAAAGGCTGAAGCGGTGAACACGGCGATAAACTAGCGTATTATCCTCTTACAGCCGCAGATTACTGCGTTTCAAAATAAAATCCGCATGAAGATGTAATTATGCCACTGCTTAGTGCGCAACAAGTGGTCATTTTTCTTTTTATCATGTGCAGCACGCGCCTTGCGCCGCGCACAATGTGAACGAGCAGACGACGCTAGAGCGCTATCCACTCTAGGAACGGTTCGTCCCGCCGCCGCCAGGCGCCAACTGCGTTCGATATCGGGGAGAATAACAGAGCTACGAAATTCTGCTTCGATATGATCGCTGATAAATCACTTAAGCAGGAACGCTGCGAAAACAGCCCGCGCGCGCGTAAAACGGCATTCAAATGCAAGCGCGCCAGGACCGGACTAGGGTAGGCTCCGGCAGCCCCCACGCGGAGAGCGGCGGAACTTTACGTCAAGACTGGGCTTCATTTTTCTCGCTGCCGCTGCGAAGGCCGTATGAACACAGCGTTCGCCGCCTCTCTAGCCCGGCCGTGGTGCAATATACCAACCCAATCCGCCTGACCACTGAGGAAACCGGACAGGTCGCACTGGGTCGTTTGACGTTCACGTTTATTCCTCCCGCCGGCCCAAAGGTCATGCCATCAGTGAGAGCATAAAACCTATAGCTGAGCGTTAACGCCCCCCCTCCACCCTCCCCACCCACCCCGTGCGCGCATAAACCCCGGCAGGTTCTTAAGAAGTGAAACAGATCAAAACTTCGCTCTGAAAGCTCTTCAAGCTGAACAAAAAAAATGTGCTCATGTCGGAGTGGGCAGTTTGCTGTTCATCCGGCATGGAATCGTAGCTACTCGATGAACTGGAATTTGCGGTGGCAACGGCGGCAGCAGTGGCTTTCGTGCTTCTGTTCCGACTGAAGCCCCTTCAGTTCTCGCTTTTCTTCCGAGCGAACAGTGAGCGTCCATGCCATAGCGAGTGAAAACCTGTAGGGACTTGAATGTATTCGGCCGTAAAAACATGTCTGTTTCCCTCCTGCGTCGTAGACATCCTAATGTATGTGTAACACATCAACCCAAACCCAAACACAAACCACTCGACCACGGGGCACAGCTGGCTAGTCGCAATGAGCCGTGAGACATCCCCGTTTAAATCTCCCATCAGCACAATGGACATGTCATCGGTAGCGGCATGAGCCTAATTGTGTGCGCACGCCCCCGCCCTTCCATCCCCAACCCGTTAACGCATAAACTGGCGACCGGTGATGAGTGTATGCTTAGGTGTTAAATACACGGGCGAAAATGTGAAGAAAGCCTTTCCAGCTGAACAACTATGGGTTCACGTCGGTGTTCCAAAAGGACAAGTTGCAATGCATCCGGGAGGGATTTGTAACTACTCGATGAGGTGGAATTTAAGGCGGAAATGGCGGCGGCGGCGGCTTTACGCTGTTTGTACGCCCAGTCGCGCTACTGTTGATTCTCGGCAATAAACTGATAATGAAACTACCGCGGTTATAAACCGATTGCTCAATTTGTGAAAGAGGCATTTGTGGTGGTGAGGGCAAAAACGGTCGTGGAATAGGGGCCGGCATGGGTGAGGTGGAGCAACGGAACAGCGACGAGTAAAACGGCTTCACTTGAATGAAAACGGGGGTTGGGGAGTAGACATATACTGCTTCGCAGTAAAAACACCGAAATCATGTACGTAATTGGCGTCTTCGTAAGGAGGGACATCAGGGGGCGAGTTACGGGGCAGAGCACGGAGCAAACAACCAATAGAAGATGCGATAGCTTCACAGTGCCAAATTAAGCACTTGAGGTCTCAGAAATTATCTTGGTAACAATAAGGACACTGCGGTGAGACAGAAGAGGCTGAGTGGGACCATTTTTGCATTGCCGGGTGTAACGGACAGCATTAGCGATAGTCTTGTTAACAGAGACATCTGCGGAGTTGCGGGTGGACACGAACAGGTAACCCTGCGGAGTCTTCGGCGAGCCGCTTTCGCCGAGAATGCCTGGATAATCCAATTAGAGGCACGGATGTACGCCTGGATCGGGTGCAAGATGGGGAGTAAGCAAGGAAAAAGGAGACTGAAGTCTCTCCAGAGCTGCATTATGAGTGACTTGATTGCCCGCCCCCTAAGTCATATTCCCCGGAATCTAGGCGACAGAGACTTGCGTTCCGTCTTGACCCAGTAGGTTGGTGGAGGCGTGGGAGTCACTGATAAGGCGGACTTTGGGTGGTGGTGCTGTGCCAGCGATGTAGGTCATGTGATCCCCGGCTCCTTGGAGACCAAAGAGCTAAGCTGGGGAGGTGCCGGGCGAAGGTAGGGGGTGGGGCTAGTAATCTAGTAATATAGACCCGTTAACATCAGGATCGGGCTTCACAGCGCCATATCAATCAGATATACCTGTCTTGTGTACGCTGGTGTCTGTAAATATATCAACCTTATTTAGCAGTCCCTCTGCCGTGCACCGACGTAAAGCACACTGGAGGAAAACGACGCTAGCTCGAGGGATAGTAGATAGTTGTTGGGGAAACCCAGGGTACTCCCAACCGGAGTGGGAAGGAGGGGATGGAAAAGGCCCGTTCGGGTGCGTTTGAGAGTACCAGGCAATAATAGCAGAACCCTGGGCAGTGAACGTGTGCCGGTACTGATGGTGTTTTTGAGTCTCTTCAAGAATTGCAGAAGGGGCAGTAGAGCAGCATGCTCTAACGCGCAGATCCTATAGCGCCGTGGGATGTCTGCGATTGCCTGCAAGGGAGCGCGGTGTAGAATTAATAGTTATTTCATGCGAGCCGGATGGCGGTCTTGTGCAGAGGCGCCATGGAGAATTCTTCCGAGGGTGACTGCTCGTACGTGAGCATGAGGAAAGTATCCTGACTTGCTCTACCATAGTTATTAGACACTCTAGAGACCAGATGGAGCATTTGTTTTCAGCTGCGTCTCAGTTCAGTGATCCAACGTCTGGCACTGTTGTGGCTGCCCAATACAATTCCGAAGATGCGAAACTGGTCGCACTAGGTTTGAATCGAGGCTCCGGCCGGGTAACTAACTCTACGGACATAAGGTTTCTGGTTGTGCAGCCCGTGCACGAGTAGAAACTCTGTTTTAGGGAGGCGTGGGCAAGGCTTGCCAAAGCTGCTTCAAGTTCAATGACTGTACTCTCGACGTCTGAATAGTCAGCTGCTTCAGTCCACACGGTAAGGTCATCAGCGTAAATTGCGAAACGAGGTGTATTGATTTCTAGCTGACCAGTGATTCGAGTCATCGCCGAATTGAAAAGCACGGGCCCGAGCATTGGCCCCTGGCCAAGAAATAGGTAATGGGACACCATCCGGAGTACGTGTTACTATGCTTAATAGGCCAATTTTCTTGAAGGGATTAAATTTGGAGCATGTTGGCTCGGATATGCAGCAGCGACATCGGTAAGAACGCCTGCTTGACTGACCTTAGTACAGGCTACCGTCGCATGATGTACGGCTAATGACCCTGCGGGTGCTCCAAAGGTATCAGTGGTATGATGCGGACGAAAGCAAGTTTGGAACGG
>NW_027526397.1:98998-178998 GCF_048455015.1 Haemaphysalis longicornis
GGTCAACTTGAGTGCTTCCGGAAATCCTGTCGCTTAGAGGTCGTTTATGATTTGAAGGAGTACCAGCTGGTTTCTCTCGTTCAGGCTACGGAGGTGCAGCCATGTAAGACTATCATGGCCTGACGCAGAATGGAGTTTGCCTTGGTGAAGGGCAGTTCAGGAAGAGCGAAAGGGTGGTCTAGGTCCCCATCAGGGAATGCAATTATATTGGCAGGCAGGAGGAAATGCGAATTAGAAGAGGCTTGTGGACAGAACGCGAAAAAGAGGTTGTTTCACATGTCAAGGGCTGTCTAGATCCTCATCACCGGATGCGATTATATATGCAGGAAGGTGGAATGCGCGCGAACTCGACATGAGTCGTTTCCATGGTTTTTGGGACTTAATCTGGTTATGAATTACTGCAGCGACAAAAAAAAGAAACTAGGTGAGAAAAAGTAGACAATTCCGCGCATTAACCGCAATCTCCTTTCAAAACGTCCGCTCGCGTTGACGTCATAGACCGTCGCTTCGGCGGAGGGATGCACGACATGCACTAAGCGAAGGGGATGCACGTAGCATAGAATTATGGTATGGTGGCTACGATAGTTATGGCACGCAGAGAGCTTTGTCACTACGCAGAGTGCTGATAAAGACACGGGTGGAAAGGGGGCACACAAGGGCTGCTATAAATGGTAGTCACACAAACCTTTAGCAGGCGATTTCTTATTTTTTCCAGCGATGAAAACTGCCATGATGGTGCCCGCCATGTGTGCTCGTGCGTTCGCATCTCACAAGAAAGAAAAAACGGCTGCGGCTTAAGCCGCAGGCATTTATCCTGGGTTTTGATTTTGATTTGTCCGGGGTTTCGCTTTGTCCAGGGTTTCGATTTGATATCTAGGGTTAGCTCAGCTAACCCTGAATATGCAAAGCGAAAGCTTGGCTTAGCCTGGTTAAGTCTTGTTTTTTAAGTGCGAATGCACTTCTTAAGCGAGCCTGAATCGTCCGCCGCCGTCGTCCGCATAGCAACAGCTGCGGGTGCGCGCGCTCCTCGTCTTCCTCCTCGTCTTCCCTAGCAACGGGGGGAGATGGGCGCGCGCTACTCTCCTCCTCCTCTCTCCACTCAGTGACTGCGGGTGTTGGGCGCCTCCTCTCCACTCCAAGATCACGATATCCACCGTAATCGCCCAATCAACAACCGTGCATTCGCACTTACACACTCTCCCCCTCGGGGAAGTGCGAGGGAATTTTTTTTCTTGGTTAACCTTTGGTTTAGCTATAATTATTGTACTATTCGTCCACAGCCCGCCTCTTTGTATGGTTGTGGCTTCCGCCGTGTCCCGAGCCGAACGGCTCGCCGACGATATCCGCGGCTCGCCGGATTTATCTAACGGCTGGCCTAGTGATATCCACGGGGAGGCCAGACGCCACTGCTGACGACGATTCAAAGCATTCAGCTCCCGCGCAACACTCAGAGAATACGGCCTCGCCTCGTTTTCATTCATGGCCAAGTTCGCATGCACGCGGTGATATCACGTGGTCAGGAGCGAACCATGCTGCGGAGCGTGCATGTGCCAAGTCGGCAGCGGCGGCGGAAGGATCGACCACGGCCGTCAGTGGAGCTCGGCTAACGCCAGCTAGGAGGCTTTGGCTCTGCCCGTCGAGTCACGTGGCGCGTTGCGAAGGGTGCGGTGTAGCTGCGGTCAAACGAAGGTCGAATCTGCCGCGACGGCGAAACCGCTCCATGAGATTAGTCAAGGTTTGCTTGAAACCTGGCTCCGGCGTACGTCGTCTAGCTGCGACGTAATTACCCGATTGTCAGCCACAGCGTGTGTGGTGATGCTGTACTTACACTTGAGAACTCCGCATCAGCACCGCCGATGGAGCCGCGATTGCGAAAGAAAGCGGCACGACGCACGAAATGCCTAAGCTGCAATTCAGGTGCCTGCGAGAATGGATATCGACACAGGTGCTCCCGCAACTCGTTCAGTACAAAAGCCAAATTTCGCTTCTCAAGAAATAGCGACTATTCACGCACACGCCGATTGAGATAATGGTAGCGGAGCGATGAGTGCATTGTTAGCTGCGATACTATAGCGACGACTATCAGGCAAGTGGCCGAGCATGCGACGTTGCCTTAGCAACGGGGACGCGTATCCACCATGGCGGAGAACACACATGGCGGCCGGCATGCGCACGACGCCAGTGAAAACAACCTATGTTACAAGACTATATTTGCACGGCCGTAGGCGAGTCTCGGCCTTGCTCCGATGTCAAAATAAGTATCCGTTGCCATAAAGTTTCTGATGAAATACATGCCCTTTTTTGCTACACTGGGGACCACCGCAGTCCTTGCACTACGGTCAACTGTGCATGCAGTTCAAGACGTCATCTGTAGGTTCCTTAACCGTCCTAACTGGCACAGCATGAGTGTTTTCAAAAGGAGCAGATGTCCACTTTACGCCTAGTTTCATGACACAGGGTACATATGATTCTTTTTGGTATGTGTACATATGCGCAGCCGCTATCGTATACAATTGTAATAGATAACATAATGGTGTCCTGCCTTCGAAGGTATACGGTCTGTTTCACAGCGACGCTGTTAGCCTCTGGTTAGTCGTAAAATTTCGTGTCGTAAGAAAAAAACCAGGCAGGGCCCCGCAGAATTTTCATCCAAGACGCCGACTGCATGCGTCAGGCTAACAGCACAGAACGCCGTAGTCGTGTAGAAAAAACCACAAAACAAGCATCGAAATCGCATAGATAATAAGGCGCCTGCGAGCAATGGGAACCTTCCCCCCATGTGTTCCTGGTAAAGATGAGGTTTGCAGCTGTGTTCGAAAAATTGGCGTCATTCGAGGTTGACGAGAAGGTTGACGTCATTCGACGGCGAAAGTATGCGTGAGCATAGGCAGGACCCAGCATTTGCCGCCACAGAAGCCGAGGAGCGCAAGCGACAGGCCAATCGAGACGATCAGAAATATTTCATACCCTCCATCATCAGCATGGGTAGTAGTGGTTAACTGTTGTAAACCACTACACATGCTAATGCTTCGCTGCGCGTCCACTTCCTCGGGGCAGTATGGCACCTATTTTTTTACCCACACGTCAGACTGCCACAATCCGGACCGCCACAAATGTTTTGTACATGCTTCCCGTGGTCGTTTGGGTCTGCTTGGTTTCCGGAGAGGCCTCATAGACTTGCCGAGGCACAATGTCGAAACACGGACCTGCATAATTCATAGAGAGAAGTCCAACATGCACGCATGTGGTTGGCAAACATCGATGGCTAGTAAGTAGGTGCCTTCACGATACTATTGCGGTAGGTTCCACAATAAATGGCTACCGGTGGTATTACTTCATTTCCAATGAAGTTGAGGTTAAAACAATACCGAGCTCAAATACTTAGGAAGTATTTGCGGCGAAAGCTGAGCATCGTAGCCTGAAATGCACCTCCCAAAACATTTATCGTGTAAAGCCTAGCTGTTGCCCAAGGTTCATACACCCCCCCCCCCCCCCCCCAACACCCCACCCGGAGGATTTCGACACCCCCTAAAATTGAAATTAAGGATAAAACCCTGCTGTTGCCTCTTAGCACATATGAATGTTGTCACAGTCGCACCTTTAGCACGTAAAGACTGTTCAGGTGAAGAGGGATATTTGCTGCATTTAAGTTTTCCTTGGAACCTCTAGCTGGTTTCAACACGTGGTTGAGCCCAGGCTGCATGCTGTAACATAAAGGGTTTCGCAAGGTCGCGTGGTTACGGACAGAAACAATGGCCGCGTACTTCGTCACTTCGCTGCAAACGTCGTCGAAAGGTGATAATAGCCTTCTGTAGCTTCTGCCACAGCAGTTCCTCTTCTCCTCCATTTTGATCCTCCCACGATAAACACGGGGGAGGTTCGCAAAAGTGACCTGATTTCCCCGCATCCCAGTGCGCGCGGCATCAAATGGAACCTTTGTCTAATGCTAAAGTTGGAACACTACCACCAGGTCCAGGCTGCGACGCGAGCACTTTTTGTATTTTACTGCGAAACAGTGTAGCTCTAACCAGCCAAAGAAATTTTCGTGTCCGCGTCAGCAGAAAGCCCCCAGGCTACTACTGGCTACACAAACATCCCAGGCTCCTACTGGCTACACCCAGGCTACACAATCTACTGGAACCATCAGCGATCGAAGCTAGGCCCGAATGAAGAAGCGGAGCTCGAGCCCGACATCTTGCCGACTGGAGATGGGGAGACAGATGGTGGTTTGGGTTCAGCGTTTGGGGAGGGTGAGGGCGCTTTTTGGAGGCGACACGTGAAACAAGAGTGAGAGTAAGCTTGTGAGAGAGATGACAGCCATAGCCGCGAGTGCCGCCCTCCTCCTACCCTTCGAAAGACACTCCTCTCCATTTTCTTTGTGCCGACGCGGCTGCGTTCGGGACACTGTCCCCGCAAATCCAAGTTAACGACTGGCCGGGTCTCTGCCTGCGCTCTCTGCAGAGCCACGCGTGCGAATTCAAGTGACGCCGCATGGGTAATCGTTGTATGGAATGTGCATCTATTTCAAAGACACTGCCTTTACCAGTTATGTTTATTTTTTTGCTCCACGTTGACACGTATAAAGTATGTTTATTTAGTTCAGTGTTGCTTTGGCTATATAATTTTCTCGTTCTATGATTCCTTTAACTTTTATCCGGATGGTTGAACCGAGGAACAGGCTGAAATACAGACCAGAACTTTTCGGTTTAAGGAGGGGAGACTGCTCTTCAAACTATTTCTTTTAATTTTTAAGTAAACTCTGTGAAACTTGTCAGTCTTGCTGCTTTTGTACAAGGGTAAACAAAGGTTACATGGCTCGCACAAAGGCGACAGAACCTCTCCACTCGGTGCCTCAGAAAAGTGCCGCCGAAGAATGCCGCCGGAGAATGCCAGCGATAAGTACCTCCGGGTGGGTTTTTATACCCCCGATGTTCGTTGGAGCCCCGAGAAGTTTGAATCGCGCCAATCAGGATTCTCGCTGGCTGAAGTTTGAAATCCGACGAATGGAAGCGAAGCGGTTGCGTCAGACTGGCCGCCAAGATGGGGAAAGGGAGGGCGACGCACATGCCGTATCTGCGACGCCGCCTCCAGGTAAGCAGCCACATGTCGGTCGCCCATCGTTCACCCGATGCCTGATTCGGCCGAGCCGCTGCGACGCACGAGAAGAGGCGACTCTGCGGCGCCGCATGTCTCAGCCTGTCCGCCGCGGGCGGATTCGTCTGGTTTGGAGAAGGCGTGAATCGGCACCGCTGTCGGCGCGTCGCGCCGTGCAACGAATTTCGAACGGCCAGTCTGGCACGACACCATTAAAACGACTTATCCGATCCACGTGACTGCGGTCGCCATGGCCCTGCCATCTCTGCTCATCCTCGCGCCGTAATAATGACCGTTTCTCAACAGGATTGCCGAAATTTTATCGCAGGCAGGATATGTTGCCAGGACATTGGTATGATTGCTAATCATCCGCCGTAAGCGGTGCAGATCACATGATTTCCGGGTCATTAGGGACAGACCGGGGGGAAATTGCCGAGCACGCGTTGTTAGCCCGCGATTCTTTATTCAAGGCATTCACCCCCCCCCCCCCCCCTGGTCGCCCGCAAGGCACGAAAGCCAGCCGATGACCTTCACTCCCTTCATTGAGTATCCCCTACAGGGAGATACTGCTTGAACCGAGGGTCGGCAGGAGTAGATTTCCGAATCCTCATCCCTCGCTCACAAAAATGAAGGAGGACTTACTCCGACAGCTTCACACGAACACGCTTTCAATTACCGAAACCCTACATAAGTACTACCCGGACATCTCCCCAACCCCACAATTCCCCAGTGTGATCATACGGCAAATTTACTCCACGCGATGTGGTACTGCACGCAAAATCCGGACGCGAAAAACAACACCAAACAACCGATCCCAAACACAACGGCAGGCCACCCTGCTCAATCCGCATACACGTTGCCAGAAATGACTCGTAGGCCGGACCCCCCGCGGTGGCTCAGTGGCTAAGGCGTTGCGCTGCTGAGCACGAGGTCGCGGGTTCGATTCCCGGCCGTGGCGGCCGCTTTTTTGATGAAGGCGAAAAGCAAAAACACCATTGTGTACGAGATTTCGGCGCACGATAAAGATCCCCGGGTGGTCCAAATTAATCCGGAGCCCTCCACTACGGCGCGCTTCAGCGCCTGCGTTGCGTCGGCGCGTTAAACCCTACAATCTATCGGCTCACGGGGCGGGCAGCGAGAGCTACACGTCGGCCAACAGAAGCCCCGGACTAGAGGGTCCGACAATCGCGACTCAACAAGCACTGGCCAAATGTAGTTTCTCTCTCTCTCCCTCTCGGTGGCGGCGACGCCCTGCGAGATCACGGCAGAGTATCGGGCGCAGCCGTGCGTTAGCTGATCACGCGAGCTATCGGCAGACGCAGCTGCTATGCGCCGTGACCGAGAAGACTGCAGTTCGTATTGTGCAAAAATCTTTACCATATTGGCACGAAGCGAAAGACGACGCAGTTGTCTCGAAGGAACACACGTATATTGGAGCGATCTTGTGCTCCCCTAAGAACTCAAAAGATGCACAGGTGGTGAAGCAGCAGACAACAAATTGACGTGTGCGGGCGAGCGTCGGCGATTCGGATACCGCGGCGTCTACTCTGGAGGCTTTTGTCTTTCGGCGCGAATATTTTTGGAACCGTCGATTTACGTCTAGGACATTGTAGATAAAATAAGATTATTCGAGGCTAGTGACGTTAGCGCGAAATGCTCTCCGTATCGGAATGAGATAACCCGTGCAGCATACAAATAAAGAAATCGGAGGATATGAGGGTATTGTGGGTGCACTGGTACGAGGAATGGTTGAGAAGGATAAGCTCGGACTTTTGTGGAGCAGGGGAAAAAACATCCCCTTCGCGAGGGGCACGATCAAATGCAGAGGATTTCCGCGTGGGGCGCGCCTGCAAGTCGAATGGATTACGTATTGGTTGTTGTTGTAATTGTTGTCTTCCAGCGTAGACATTGTCGATGAAGTCGATGGTGAAACGTGAAACGCGCCGTGAACCCCCTGCCGCGGCTATGACGCAACCTGGAGCGGCTATGACGCAACGTGGCGCGGCTATGACGCAACACAATCCAACACAATCCACTTTATTCCAATCCAATCCTAATCCAAACCAATCCAAACCAAGCCAATCCAATCGAATCCAATCCAATGCCCCTCGCGAGAGAGTGTTATAGCGCCGAAATCGCCCCACGACACGTGCGCGTGATGTTGACGTCACGATCACGCCGCAGATGTTAGCCACCGGAGCGCGCGCGAACGACATATGTGGTTTAAGCGCGAACCGACCGCGGCAAGAGAGCGCGATGCGAGCGCCCCCACCTGTTCTTGCGCGCGAACCGACTGTTGCTCAGCGCGAACACAACGCGGTGAGAGAGGGTGTTGCGCACGTCCCCACCTGTTGTGCGCCCGAACCGAACGCGGCGAGAGAGGGCGTTGCGAGCGGAGAGAAGGCGAGGAGGACGCGGGGGAGAGGGCGCACCTGTGGCCGACGGTTGAATGAGTCAAGGATATAAGGCGTGTTCGTTACCTACCATTCTGTGTCGGCTTTGTAGCGCAGTGAGTAGAGTACCATGTACCTTGCGTTTCGCCCGCAGAGTCGTGGGTTCGAAACCTGGCGCTGGTAAGTATTATTTTTTTATATAGTGTAGGTACGGAGGTCAACGCGGGTGGCATCATGAGTTACTGAAATGCTCTGCATTGAATAGAACACGCGCCTCTCTTGGGACACAGATAAGACAGCCGGGCGCGGACGGGCAGTAAAAACAAAACATAAACAAACTCAATGCCTAGTTCGCAGCATTACTCCGCCTCTAAGAGTGCATCGACCCGATGCTAAAATAAAACCGCAGTCCGAACAAACAACAACAAAACAGTCCGTCATACTGCCCATTAAGGTTTCAGGAGAACCACGTGGACGACTTAGGGTCGCGTGCGTCGTCGTGATGTGCCGGAATCACCATCGGGGATCACTTCGTAGGTAAGTTGGCCAACACGCGTATAATCCGGTAGGGTACGAAATACCGTCGCAGAAGCTTCTCACTGAGCCAGCGTCGTGGGATGGGAGTCCAAACCGACACATGATCGCCTGGGTGGTACTCAGCGTCTCGGCGTCGGAGGTTGTAGCGGCCGGAATCCACCAGCTGCTGTTCCGTTGTACGAACTGGAGCGAGCTGGCGGGCCTTCTCCGCACGCTGAAGGTATCCTTGGACGTGGGCGTTGAGGTGGTCGTCTTCTACATGCGGAAACATGGCGTCAAGCATCGTGGTCGGCCGTCTTCCGTAGACAAGCTTGAATGGTGTCATGCGCGTAGTTTCTTGGATAGCCGTGTTGTACGCAAACATGACATATGGGAGCACTTCGTGCCAGGTCTTATGTTCAACGTCGACGTACATAGACAGCATATCCGCAATCGTCTTGTTCAAACGTTCCGGTAGTCCGTTCGTTTGGGGGTGGTACGCCGTCGTTCTTCTGTGATCCGTGCTGCTGTAGCGTAAGATTCCTTGCATCAGCCCCGCATTAAATTCCGTTCCACCGTCCGTGATTAGGACTTCAGGGGCGCCGTGTCACAGCACAACTTGGTTTATGAAGAACTTCGCGACTTCTTCTGCAGTCACCCGCGGAAGAACGGCGGTCTCTGCGTAGCCCGTCATGTAGTCTGTCGCTACGACAATCCACTTGTCGGATCGTGACGTAGCAAACGGCTCCAGAAGGTCCATTCCAATCTGCTGGAAAGGCCTCGATTGGACGGCGATCGGCCGCAGAAGTGCGGGGGGTCTCGTAGGCGACGTGTTTCCTCGCTTGCAGACGCGGCAGCTCTGGACGTAGTAGATGGCGTTGGATGAAAGGTGGGGCCAGTAGTACTTCGCCTTGATTTTGCAATTGTGCGAGCTGTGCCGAGATATCCGGAAGACGGGTCATCGCGGCATGCTTCCAAAATTTCGTCGCGAAGATCAGCCGCGATGACCAGAAGATAATTCTGTCTCGTTCCGGGGCTGACATTCTTCTTCTTGAGAACGGAGTTTCTCAGGCTGAATGCAGGTAAGTTGCGTTTGAATGCCTTAAACACGGTGACGTTGAATCCTTGGAGGTAGTTGGTCATGACGCGTAGATCTGGGTCAGAATGCTGCTGGGCGGCCAGGTCGCTCTCAGTCACGACTTTGAAGAACGCACTGTCTTAATCGGAGTCTTGTGGTGGTGGGTCGACGGGGGTGCGGGACAGGCAGTCGGCGTCGGAATGATTCCTGCCGGATTTGTAGACGATTGTAACGTCGAGCTCTTGCAGCAGCGGTGGTTGGAGCAGCGCAGGCTAAAGCTCTTCTGCTTTTACAGGAAAACTGCCGTAGCCGTGCAACCTAAGCAAGGCTTCAGTCAACTGCCACGCGCGCTCCGGGAAGTACGTGGCCACCATCACCGATCGCTCCGCCAGCGAAGCAAACTCAAGGCTTCGTTGCTTGGATTGTCTGCGCCAAGTGCTGCGCAGTGTGCGTGGGGCATCATCCCGGCGTGGTGAAAAGTGGCGGCACCGTCGTCTGTGGCTCATTTGGCGGCAGCAGCGGTGGTTGGAGCAGCGCAGGCTAAAGCTCTTCTGCTTTTACAGGAAAACTGCCGTAGCCGTGCAACCTAAGCAAGGCTTCAGTCAACTGCCACGCGCGCTCCGGGAAGTACGTGGCCACCATCACCGATCGCTCCGCCAGCGAAGCAAACTCAAGGCTTCGTTGCTTGGATTGTCTGCGCCAAGTGCTGCGCAGTGTGCGTGGGGCATCATCCCGGCGTGGTGAAAAGTGGCGGCACCGTCGTCTGTGGCTCATTTGGCGGCAGCAGCGGTGGTTGGAGCAGCGCAGGCTAAAGCTCTTCTGCTTTTACAGGTTGGTCAGCCTTCAGTTGCTTTTCGACAAAAGTGTTCTGCCACCACTGCTGCTGCCACTGCCCTGTATTGAGTGCCTGTGCCTTGCAAAGTGCTGTCATGGTGACGTGTGCTGAACTCGCTAGAAGAATTGATGAACTAGAGGCTCTTTTGGAGCGTAAGATGGCTGACACGGTTGAGCAGGTCTACGCGAAGATCAAAAGTGATGCTGACGCTTCAGCACCGGATCTCGCGTCGATGAAGGTTGAGCTCGATGGTTTGGTAGCTAGTGTTTCGCATCTCAACTCTCTTGTCGAAGAAGCTCGTGCTGAAAACAAAACTCTAGTTGCTGCTAACAAGGCATTGACTGCTCAGAATAATGCACTCACAAAAAGAGTCGCTGAGATGGAACAATACTCTCGGATCAACAATGTAGAGCTGAAGGGAATTCCGTGTACCCAAGGAGAGGACTGCACAGCAATTGTTAAGGCCATTGGCACAAAGGTTAGCTGTACCATTTCAGACACTGACATAGACGTCATTCACCGCGTGCCTACGAAGGCTGGAACAAGCCAAAACATAATTGCCCGTTTCTGTTCCCGCTCCAAAAAACAGGAATTCGTAAGTAAAGCGCGGAAGGCCCGCCTTAACACAAAGGACCTTGATTTCCCCGGACCAGATATCTACCCCGTCTACATTAACGACCATCTCACCCCTGATAACAAGAGGTTGTTTGCAAAGGCTCTGGTAATCAAAAAAGAGAAAGGGTGGCTTCACTTGTGGACCGACAATGGCCACATTAAAGCAAGACAGACCAATGACAGTCGGGTATTTCGAATTGCATCCGAGACAGATTTCTCGGTGTTTGGCTAGCTGGGATCACCGTGTAGACAACGCGATAATACTAACAATTCCCTTTCATCATGGCCACTTACTATTCACCAGATACACTTAAAGCTCTTCTTAGTAACCCTTCTTTATCAGCAATACACTTTAATGCCCGAAGTTTGAACAAGCACTGTGACGAAATTTATGCTTTCCTTTCAACATTAGAGCGCAATTTTTCTTGTATTTGCATGACAGAAACCTGGCTTTCACCTGATGATAAAAATTTACACAGCCCTCTATCCTACTCATCAGAATACTGCTATCGCTCGAACAGCAATCACGGGGGCGCGGCTATTTTCGTTTCACCTTCCATAAAACACAAAAGACGACTTGATTTGGAACTGCCCGTGATAAATTGCGAATCGGTGTGGATAGAACTTGAAGATTGCCTTTTACCATCTCATTCTAGCAAAATTATCCTAGGTTGCATATATCGTTCCCCGTCATCTTCGGTGTCGGACTTCTGTACCGCCCTTAACGACCTTCTCAGCACCATTTCATCTGAAAAGCAAAAAGTAGTTATAATGGGTGATATTAATATTAATATCCTAGACGAGGAAAATCATACGTGCATTGATTACACCAATTGCTTTTTTGGATTTGGCTACGAATCCTTAATCACTCTTCCCACTAGATGCGTCACTGGTCATGCGGGTACTTTAATTGATCATATATTTTCGAACTTCATGTCACCTCAACACTGTGGCGTCGTAGATGTTCAAATCACTGATCACTATCCAATTTTCTTCGCTTATCCATGTCACCTACCCAGCTCTAATAAATCATTTAACACCGTGAGAACTGATAAGGATCAGTTCATTACCCGCGTAAGTAACGTAAATTGGTCCACTATTTTAGCATCGAATGACGCCAATGATGCTTATGATCAGTTTGCGTTGGTAATTAATAAATGCCTAAACGAGTCTACTGTTACTACAAAGTGCCAGAAAAAGTTCCCTGCTCCCCATAATCCATGGCTAACGACTGGTTTACTTAAAAGCATGCGCAAAAAAGATAATTTGTATAAAAAGAGTAAAAAGCAACCGTATAATATCAAACTCAAAGCCCGCTACAACAAATATTGCAATGTACTAAACAAACTGTTAAAAGAAGCAAAACGAAAGCATTACGAAGCGAAAATTGAGCAAGCTGGTTCTGATGTAAGTAAACAATGGAAAGTGATTAACTCATTTCTAAATCATAAGCATGAGGCACCTATCTCTGAGCTTCGGTCATCAGGGTCTGTATTCTATCACCCATTAGATATCGCCAACGCGCTTAATGAATTTTTTTGTTCTAATATACCATGCTCACCAGTAATTCTTGAGCAGCACCAGCAACGTTCCTTACACTCATTTTTTATGTTTCCAACTAGCCCGGATGAAGTTATCAAGACCATAAAAGCGACTAAAATTACCAGTGCAGGCCTCGACCAAATTAACCCTTGCAACATTAAATGGGTAGTTCACCAGATAGCTGAACCACTTGCTCACATTATTAATCTTGTTTTCAAAACGGGTGTATTTCCTACACAACTAAAAAGGGCCAAAATCACACCGGTATTTAAAAAAGGAGACCGAACTTTAATATCCAATTACAGACCCATTTCCATTCTCCCGTTCTTTAGCAAAGTAATCGAAAAATGCATTGTTCGGCGTTTAAACAAGTACTTATCCAAATTCAATACCCTATCGAAGCACCAGTTCGGCTTCCGCGCCGGTCACTCCACCAATCTTGCTTTACTATCTTTCACTGACAAAATTAAATATGCAATTGATTCGGGAAATTATGCTGGAGCCCTCTTCATTGATCTAACAAAAGCTTTTGATTCGATAATTCACAGCATTCTCTTTCATAAACTAACTGCAATAGGCGTTGTAGGACCTGCTCTGTCACTGATTCAAAGCTACTTATCGGATAGAAGACAAGCAGTCTGTGTTTCCCAAAATCTTTCAAACTTTAAAACCACAAACAAAGGCGTGCCCCAGGGCTCAATACTGGGTCCTCTCCTCTTCTTAATATACATCAATGATCTGCCTAATTGTGTTTACAACTCTGAACCCTTCTTATACGCCGACGATACTACAATATTAGCTACTGACAAATGCCTTCATTCTCTGACAGAAAAACGTACCTCTGACATTAACAATATTTTGCTGTGGTGTCGCCAAAACTGTTTGCATATCAACGCATCTAAAACAAAGTTCATGATCTTCCATTCGAGTCAGCGTCACCTTACACATGAACCAATTATAAGTATTAACAATCATGCCATTCAAGTAGTTAACCAATGCATGTTTCTTGGGGTTGTTCTTGACAGTCATTTAAAATATACTCAGCACATTTCATATTTAAGGACAAAAGCTGCTCATGGCATCAGGATATTACTCAAAGCACGCCATTTCTTTAGTGTGTCAACTTTACTTTCTCTTTACTATGCTTTTATTCATAGCCATTTTACCTACTGCTTATCTTCATGGGGTAACACGTACCCCACTCATTTGATGCCATTGCAATATATCCAAAATCAGGCCATTCGCATATTAACTTTCAGTCCATTCCGCTCCCATGCTTCTTCACTGCTGCAGCAGTTGAGTATATTATCTATCAATGAATTATTCAAATATAACCTAGCAATCCTGTTGTTTAAGTCATTACATAACATGGTACCTCTGAATGTTTTCACCCGGTCAAGTCTTGTTAACGTAAATTCCACTAGGTTTGCCTCTAATCATAATTTGCTGTTACCTAATGTACACTCTAATTATGGAAAACAAACTGCCAATTTTGCCGCTTTCGTGTTTTGGAATTCCCTGCCAACTAACGTTAAACTCTCTTCGTCGTTGCATTTATTTAAAAGAGGTCTTCTTGAATTTTTTCTACAGCCCTAACCACATTGTCTCTTGTAATTGTTAATATGCAACTACCTGTCTTCTGTTACCCTTGACTATGTGTTAATTTTGTTGAATTATTTGATCAACTGCCAATATTTCATGTACAATTGACTATGCGCTTACTCACAGGAGGTCCCCTTTCAGCCCTTGGCTCTGGGACCTCCTTCTGTATTGTCACTCATGTATACAGAATCAACGAACAAATAAACTCTTTTTCTGATTCTGATTCTGATATAGGCTCAAATAATATTTACTCAGGCGGCGTATTTCAGTGCAATTTTTCGGTTTAGAGTAAACACAGGCTACAAACATCGGTATTTGGAAAATGCAATTTTATTTTCTTCATAAAACACTCAAGGGTGACGATTTCAAGATATCTAGGGTGACGCAACACTGTGCGAAAGGCTGTGGAAGCAGTGGCAAACAAGCACCATCTCCAGGTTTTCGGGCTTGAAGTTGTGCCTTCTGTCAGTCAATATCGTCTTGTACGCAGAGAAAGAACGCTCCACATCCACTGAGGTTAGCGGAGCGTACTTGTACTTTGGCACGTTGGATGTTTTGATTCCATCTGGAATCGCGGTATGTCCGCCGCTCAAAACCTCAGACAGTTCCGTCAGCGTCGAAAATCCGGGATTTCTGTCCAACACAGACTTAAGCTTCTCTATAGCTCTGTCAGCAACCGGTCCCCTGGGAGCACTAGCGAACCTTTCCTGTGCGTCCAAAATCAGCTGAATATTTTCAGTCAGCGTTGTGCCCGAACTTTCAAGTTTCTGTATTGTTGTTGCCAAGAACGTGAAATGGGCACACAAATAGGCCAAGTCACATGCAAGTGTAACATCATGTAGAACCTTCTGGGCCCTTCTCACGGCGACACTCTCATCTTCAGCAAAGCTGCTTACAACAGCCTTGACACCGTTTAAGTGTTGGTTGTAGTATTCCACTGCCGTCAGCCAAGTTCCCCAGCGGGTAACAACAGGCTCCGGTGGAAGAGGTACACCCGGCAGCTGCTCCCTGAAAGCACGAACGCGGGAAGGAGCCTTGAGGAACACCGCCTTCCCTACAGCTATCAGTTCGTTGACCGAACTGAACGACTTTCGTAGCTCTTCACACACCCGATGAATCCCGTGAGCAAGACACGTGACGTGCAATAGTTCTGGGTAAAAAACCTTGAGAAGTGCACCAGCCTTAAGCATATAAGCTGCTGCATCTGTGTAGAGCAGCAGTACTCGGTCGTCGTGGGCTCCGGAGGGGTACAGAAGCTTCAATGACGAGTTCACGAAGCGGGCGATGGTCTCTCCGCTAGTTTTTTCTAGCTCTTTTGAGCAAACCAGGAAGGGTGTTGTTTTCTCTTCTGCGTCAAGCTTTCCGACTACAAAGTGACCGAGTACTCGTCCGGTGACATCTGTCGTCTCGTCCACAGAAATCCAAATGTGGAATTCACCGATTTCTCTTCTAATTTCTTGTAGCGTCTTCTCGTACAGTGGTCGCAGGTACTCCTTGCGAAGAGTCGACTCTGATGGTACCTTTTGTTTGCAGTACTTTTGCAAGAAATTCTTGAAAGTCTTGTTTTCGATTTTCGCCCAAGGGATGTTAGCAGCGACTAATGCTTCGCACAGGTCAGCGCTGAATTCACTTTTTTTTCCTTGAGCAATACTTTCAGCCAGGAACGATTGTCTTGATGTCGACGGCTGGTTGCGCAGAGCATTGGCTTGATGCAGTGCTGTTCTTTCATGCTGCTGCAAGTGGAACTTTTTTTCACAGGGTACCTGCGCGAAGAAAACAGTAACGAAAACTAAGATATTGCGTAAGGCACGTGAAACGTTGCTAGTGTACTTTTGCTTTTAGTCATGTAGAGTTGTAAACCTGACAATAGCTCAAGGAATGGCGAAGTTGGCCAGCTGCGCAATAGCAGGTAACCGTTTTTAAAATCATGATGCTTATACAACAATCCGACCAACA
Organism: Haemaphysalis longicornis; assembly: GCF_048455015.1. Taxonomy (NCBI): domain Eukaryota; kingdom Metazoa; phylum Arthropoda; class Arachnida; order Ixodida; family Ixodidae; genus Haemaphysalis; species Haemaphysalis longicornis. Next base: position 114,630 of record NW_027526397.1, read on the forward strand.
CTGTGCCGGAAATTTTCAATAAGGAAGCCAGTTCCCGAATTAGGTTGCAAACATTGCACAACAATGAATAGCAGTTACCGTAAAAAGTTCTTAAAACGCACATTATTGGCAAGTTCTGAGCATTCAGAATAAATTTAGCGTAAGCACTGTTGGAGGCGTCACGTTTACGGTTGGTCCAGTGTTCACGTCAAGTGCATGATATCGTTAATTAAGATCAAGTGGAAAGTATTGTATTCTCACCTGCTTTCCGCAGGGTTGGCAGAATACTGTTTCTCCGTCGACGGTGTAGCACTGCGATCCACTGGTCCATTGCCGGATAAGGACACTTTTCGGCGTCTTAATCTTCGGCATTCGTCGGCAGGCTTCGGACGGATTACGGAGAGAGCAGAAACGCCAACTACGCTGACGTGCTGGCTGTAGTGATAGGGTCAATAGGTTTTCTCTTAATCTTGCCACAAGCTAGCCTCGCGCTGCCTCTCTAGGGCACGCTCTAGCCTCGCCCGCGTGCAATCTGCGCTGCAATATTCTCGACACCAAACAAATCCGACCTTTTTTTTTTTGGGGGGGGGGGAGGGATTCGCGAGCAATTTGTAATTGTTTTGCATTGTTTAGAAAGGCTTTTCGAAATCCCGTCCGAGGTAAATAAGTGGGAAAGGGTTCAGATTTATTTGCAATTTTTTAAGCAGAAGGAAAGGCGTGAAAGTCAATGTTGCGCATCTTGCCGAGAGAGTAGCTGTGCTTTCCCGCAGTACCGTCCTGGCCTTGAGAGGTAGGGCTTCCATTGGCCGGCTCCCTCGCAGGCTGGCGCTTGCGCGCTATCGTTGGGGGCGCTAGCAGACGACGCGCCGACGGAACCCGCAAGAATCTTTTTATGCCGCTAGCATTCAATAAAAACCCTTAAAAATGCTAAATACAACGTTTTCAATTGCTCTCTTGTTTTCTTCCAAACAAGCCAGTGCGAACCCATTTCCAACGCCAGCGCGCCTCGTCATTTTCATTACTTCATACCCCCATTCACAAACATACTGTTTTCTATACTCGCTGCACGCCGACTGGTTGGGGGACAACGCGTACTCTTTATTTTCACCTTGCATGCCTTGCAGACTAAATTCGACGAGACCATTCCTCAAAACACGTGTTCTCCTGTCTGTGACAAAACAATTTATGCCACTGTTAGCACTGTATTATTGCGCGAACAATATATAGGGCATTCCGGGTAATATTTCCGTCGCTACGCGTCACTCTGTCAAACAGCCAGCGACATAAACCCAAAAACGGTAAAGTGAGATAGCGCTTAGAGATCGCCGGCTGCGTGAGTGACGAGAGCGACGGTGCTAAGAATACTTTAACAGGAGTGCGACTGAGCGGCAGCTGCCTCTGCAGACGTGCCCGTCAGTCACGGGGAGTCTCGGCGGGTCTCTGTGACTCCTGCCACTGATTGCCCGCGTTGTATAATTATCGAGCACGCAGCCAGTTTAGGGTGGCAAACGAGGAAGAAATGAAAAATACTGCGGCTAATGGCGATACTGGCAGACTACAAAAGGAAAGACAGGCAGCCAAAGCCGCTGCTAGAGCGAGAAAACGAGACCGCTGAGATTATTAGAACGCTAAGCATGGTTGGCATAGTGTAGGAAGAAGATGATGATATTTTTGTGGTTATACGCTTTACTGAGTGGGGTGAAAGAAACTCTGCGTGGCGGATGTCTGAAGAGAAAGGAATGAGCATCGGGCGAGGCCTCAAGTTAGCAATGGAGAGAGACAAGATGCTCATGCATTCCCATCAGTCCAACAATAGATTTCCTTTTTTTCCATCGAGATATACGACTGATTGAGGCAAAGTCTGTACTCGACAGCACAAAAAAGGCATTTATAGGCGCTTAAAAGCTTGTATAGGCACGAACCTCAAAATAGGCACGTATAGGCACAATCAACTATTGCTTAAAATGTTCCCCTTCCTTTAGTTCATGCTTATATGTTAAATAGGCTCGATACGGACTGGAATAAAAAATAGGCATTTTGCCTAAAGTTCCGGTCTCTAGTAATCACTCTTCAGGAAGCAGCTACAAAAGTCTCTCTTGCTGGCTACAAGGCCTATCAAGGAACGCGCGATTTAAGCACTGCCGGTTTGGTGCCTCGCGACGTGTCGGCAGAACGTATACAATTTGACAGCATCACGATCCCTCACAATTTAGTGGTGGTATATCCTGCTCAACGTGGTGGCATCAAACTGTACGTACTAAACCTATAGCTCCCCCAGATCAGTCAACCACTCATTCGACCAAATACTCTCCTTAGCAAAACGCGATGCCGGTCCCCACGCACTTCATGTCCAGGAAGATTTCAATGCACCACATACCGCCTGAGGGTATCACTACAGCACCCGCAAAGGACAGCGCCTCGGGGATCCCATACAGGCAGTCCGCGTTGTGATTGAATCGGACCCGCAGACCCCAACGCGTGTGGGTAACAGCGTTCAGAAGGACTCTTCCCCGGACCTCAAGCTCACGTTAAACGCCCCTCAGACAGCCTGGCCCAACCTGACCCACACACTAGACAGCGAACATTTCGTCGTTAAAACCACGCTGTGCTTAAAAACACTCTCATACTCGTCTCCGCAGGACCCACTTACCCAATATGGACAAATTTCTAGAAGTGCGCCGTGGTCTCGACAAACCAGAAATCTCACCGCTAGGTCTCGAGGACTGGGTCCAGCAGATGGTAGCTGATGTCCGACAAACTAGTACTCCCCTTGATTCATGCATTCGGGCGTAAACGGTCCACCCACACGTAAAACATCTTTGTGCAGCGTTCTGCGGCATACAGCGCCGATGGCGGTAGGAAAACCATAATAGAACACCTCGGCCTAGGGTAGCTCGTCTTGAAACGGAAATTCTCAGACACTCGGCTGAGGTAACCCGCAACCGATGGTTTGAGGTCTGTAACGGCATTAAATGCACCCTAGGCATGAAACGCACTTGGTCCCTCTTAAGGTACCTTCTAATTCCGACGGGCTCTAAGACGGAACAACGCAACCGCCTCACAGTTATATTACAGAAATTCTCAGGATAACGAACTCCTGCGCACGTTGAGCACGCATTACATCTCCGCCGGTCCGTCGATTCCACCGGGGTTATACCGCGGCTCGCCTAACGAAACACTGGACGCACCCATCACGGAAGCAGAAATGAGAGGCGCCGTCGTACTTGTTCGGCCAGGATATGCAGCCGGTGCAGATGGGGTGACCAACAAACTTTTTCGCAACCTAGATGACCCTTCTATTACGGCCCGAACTGCTTCCTTTAATTTTTACTAGACAAAAGGCACAGTTCCCCCAGCATTTAAACATGCCTCCATAACGTTAATTCCTAAGCCAGGCAAACCTCTTACCATCGAAAACCTTCGCCCCATATCTCTCACTTCGTAAGGTACCAGAACATGTTATCTATAACCGCTCACATCATGAGCACGGAGGTCTTTCCCCCAACAGTTCCAGTGTTTAGACCTAAACTGTCCACCCAGGGTGTCCTCCTGCAGATACACCAAGAGATAATTTCTCAAAGACCTAAACGCGACGCAGCGGCGATCCTTGCGCTCTATTTACCAAAAGCATTCGACAGTCTCCCATAGTGCAATCCTCAGTGGCCTAGAGTCTATCCACCCAGGAGAGCGCACCTACAACTACGTACGTGATTTTCTCTTCGCACGTACCGCCACATTCAAGGTAGCCGAGCTCCTTTCTGATCGCACCAGACTTCCTTCCATAGGTACACCCCAGGGTTCAGTATTGCCTCCTCTTTTATTCAATTTGGCAATACCGAACATCCCCAAAAAGTTATATTCGGTACCTGGCCTCCGATACACTCTATCTGCCGACGACATTACGATGTGGGTACCTGGAGGTAGCGATGCTCAGATAGAAGCCATCCTTCAACCGGGTGCCCATATCGTGGCAACAGAGGCGCAACTCGCTGGGTTATCCTGTTCTCCAGAAAAATCAGCCCTTCTCATCCTCCCTGCCTGGTCTTGCAGTAATTCGCCGAACATAGAGGTTTCCCTCGGAAATCGAATTATCCCATAGGTGCAATCCCTTAAGGTGGTAGACCTAATTGTACACCGATATCGAGGTAACGCTAAATTACTCTCCCTACTTTACTCTCCAGGCACTCAAAATTTCCCTCCAAAATCCCCCAACTCAACCAGTCGACATCGTCTGGACCCCGGCCCAACTGGGGTGGGAGGCAACGAGGCAGCGAACAAAGCAGCACGAAAACTCACCAGCCGTGCTGGGCTCATTCTTGCTCCCTACCCCGGTGCTCGGTCGGCACGCGATCGATTACTTTCGTACCAAGAAGTCACGGAGCATTACCACCTCTCCCGTCACCGTCATCCCCCAGCCCACACATCCCCCACCTACGATCGAGCGCCTATGGCGACTCCTTCAGACCAAGTCCCTCGCCAGTCGGTCCATCCTCTACAAGATCTATCCTTCTGAGTTCCCATCACCCAACTGTCCCGTCTGTGACTCCCTGGACACACTAGCCCTCGCCATGTGGGCTTGTCCTCTTATCCCATTCTCCCCCCATCTCCAGCGTCGAGCAGTGGGCGGACGCGCTGGGCAGCTCGAAACCAGGGATGCAGCTACGTCTGGTTGACCGATCCGCCACCGGCGCAGCCAGCCTTCAGGCGGCAGCCACCACTTCTTCGCAGGCAACTTGCTTGGACAATAAAGTGATTTCTCTCTGTTTCTCGGTTCGAGTCACTTCGTGGACAGTGCAGTACGGTCATGAACCACCGGCGTGTGTGCGGAGCGCTTCCTTCCGCGCGCAGAAAACGCTTCATGCTTTCCAGAAATCTGACTTTATTTCTCGTTAAGGACATGCGAAATCAGCGTACTTAGCTAAGCTGTCGTCATAGCAAATAGTCTTGATCAGACAAACGAGCAAGACGTTTGGGAAACCGAGAGCGTTGCAGTCCCCTAGTTTTTCTAATTAATGAGGGGTCAGAAATTTGTGGCCCTTCCTATTTGTTTGAACCCGTTGCTTCCCTTATGAAGCCAAAGCACCAGGCTACATGGCCGGCCAGGACTACTCGTGAAGGCAATGCCGTAGCCACGGGTGCTAGGAAAACGCAGTAGCATTACCGCTAAAGGACCACGCAGAAGCAACTCGACACAATAAATATAAATAAAGTTTAGATTCTACGTGTACCTAATTGAAAACCAGAAAACCAGAAAACCAGAATTGACCAGAAAACTGCGAAACAATGAAGCGGAGTCGTGGATGGATGGACGCCTTCTCAATATGACGTTACTTCCAGTCGCTACCTCTCGGTCTGCGTGCTCTTTCAAGGTGTGGTAGTAAGCGGTGGGCGGCTCATAGCGTCAACTTTATGGACGAATGCCGTTGTCCCCAAGATAAACATGTCTAAAACGCTGACAGGCGTAAACTAACCAAGGTATTATTCCTAGAAAAGTACATTTTTAACACGGTTTAAAAGGACTTCTGCAGCCCTTTAGGTGTGCCCCTAGCGTGTAAAGACGCCAACACAGTTCTTTTTCGCAAAACGGAAGGTACCAAATATCTTAAGAATTACCGACCCGTCAGCCTGCTCTCGGGTGTACGCAAAGTGTTCGCAAAGGTTAAACGCATCAGCATCAATCTAGATTTCGAACAATCGAGAAAGCAGGCTGTATCTCGGTCGGACGTTTCAACAACTGACCAAATCCGTGTCATCAATCAAGTAACAGGAGGATATGCAATCTATAAAAACCACCAAACCTCCGTATAACGACTTAACGATGATTGAACGTGAAGCTTTCTCGTGGTAGATTCTTTGGTTGGCCAGCCCCACACTACGAGTATGTGCTACTCTGGAAGTACGCGCCACTTTTCTAGAATATCCCCAGCAACTCACGGGTGCGCACTTAGTAGGACTAACGTTTAGATTTAGGGCGTACGGCGGGAATCGGTACCAGCTCCTTGGCGTTCGCTTCGACCATGTCGAAATGGGGCTATCGGTTAGCCGCTGGCTTAATAAACCGAGGGACCCAGGTATGATTACGGCCACGGCAAGCGTTTTTAAATGCGGAGCATTTCTTAGGCTCGTGATGTCACTCGCCGATGTTGTCGGCGCAGTCCACACGCTCACTGCGCATGCGCGTCGCGTCAAGGCGCAGGTGCGCGTCTCTCCCCCGTACCCTCCTCGCTCTCAACAACAAGTGCGGCGGTGCGGGAGGAGCGCGTGTACACCGTGCGCTCCGTCGCTCTCAACAACAGCTGTGGCGGTGCGGGGGGAGCGCGTCTGTGCGCGCATGCGTCGTAGCTACCCGTGTGCTGCGTCGCGCTCAACAGTAATGGCGGCAGGGCGTGTACACGTGATAACGGCGTGGTGGGTGCGAGGAAAGTTCGCCCGCTTGTGTACGGAAGTGTGCGCATGCGCGTCTCTCCTCCGTACTCGTCTCCCTCGAACGCGGGCGGTGTGTATATAAGCGGCGGAGCGCGCGTTCGGAATTCAGTCAAGGGCGTCTTTGCTTGGCTTTCGCTTGACTTCACGCTTTGCTTGACGGCACCAAGCAATAAAGACAGGCTTTAACTTTACAATCCTTGCCTTCGCTTCTCCTTCATTCGATAAATAAGAATAATAAAGACTAAATAACAATTAAGCATTCCCAAACCATACCCAATTACGCAACATTCACGCGATACCCCCACCACTCTGCGACGCATTTACTGGAGTTTCCCCTGTGGGAAGATGCGGGCGGGCTTTTTTTTCTTTCACTTCACGCACCATCATTCATCCTCATCGTCAAAGAAAGGTGGCTTTCCTGCAAAACGCACTGGCGTACAACAGCATCATGGAGAACACTAAAGTTTCGCTATAATAAGCTTGTAATAAGAGATTACAAGAAGAGTTCGGTTTTCTAAACATTGCCATTGCATTACTGCAAACCCTGAGAGACCAGGCTATACGGACCGGGCGGCTGATATGGCACCACCATACCTTCAGCCAACAGCGCTGGCCGTGGCGAACTGCTCGTCAGTGGAATGCCGGTGGCGGTCAGCGCAGCGTACTTGTGTAAAGCTTCCTGTCGTTCTGCTGCGGTGCGGTTTGCAAAGTTTAGATAACCACAAGGACTTACTTGACATAGTAAATCTTGAAAGTACAGGCGACTTCTTACGAGGCCTGGCATGCGTGTGATACAAGCCAATACTCGGTAAATACAAATAGCAGACGATGCACCAAATAGACAAAACGCTGAATGCTCCAAGCTAGAAATCAAGCCAGAAGTGCGAGTCCGTTTCTTCGGGCAAATGTTTCATGCCTGCATGCAGTTTGGCGTGTCTAGTAATATATTGCAGCTAAATGCTCCTACAAAGCCGGTGCGTGCAGCCGATCTATGAATGCCGAGGCGCTGGCCTTTGGCAGCTCACGACAAAACGGCGCCGTGCACCAGCGGAAAATAAAGTTGGGGATACCTTCTAGGATTCACTCCAAAACCGAAATTGTGATAGCCTTCGCCGCGTAATGTCGTTAATTAACTCTTTCGCTACCGCACCTATCAAAATCGATCAATTTGATCGATACTTTTGGGAGCGCCTTTTCATAGCGTTCCAGGCGTTTCTCGAACAAGTAAAGCTGTTCGGAGTTAGATCAGAAAATGGCCTTTCAAAATCAGTTTTGTTTTCATTTTTCATAAAGCGGAGGGGTAGTAGTTTGTAGCTTGGCTGCTGGGTGGTTGAAGAAGATTGGCTCTTTCCAAAGTGACAAGTACAAATGTGGGAGTTCCACTTCAGCTTCCAGGCTCCCATACTGTCACTCACGAAAACTGATGGGAGAAATCTCACGGTTACAGAAACAAAGAAAATATAAACTGCCGCGACGTTTGCATGGTAACGCGGTAATCGATCTCGTACGTAAGTGCCTTTCTCTTCAACGAACACGTATCGAAGTATCCCGTCGTTAAAGCTGGCGTAGAAACCGTAGCCATCGAAGCCAGTGAAGATACTTTAAAGTGGTAGAAATGAATACTACTAATAATAGTTTTATTGCTACTCGAATAGCCGGGAGCCAGGCGCAGAATTCTGCAAAAAGCGGTCATGTAAATGTAGGCGATTCCAAACCTTAAGGCGTCCGGTTTAGCTTTTAGTGCATTAAAGAAGAAATAAATGCCAGTAATAGTAGTTTCATTCATACTCAAATCAGGTGGAGCCAAGCGCATATCACTGAAAAAGCGCTCATATAATGTAGCCCACCCAAGCTTAGAAGCTTCGGAAAAGTTTACTTAGCCGTCACTGCATCTAAGAACCAAACACATCTCTCTAGACATCGTTTCAGCCCACACATCCGCTCACAACACGAACAAAACATTCAAAGCACCGAGGCAAACACGGCAAAAACACCGGAACGCTGCGAAGTCCAATGCACTGGCTCAATTCACCAACGAGGGGAGCGCCAAGTGGTGGCGGCACCCGCCCAGCTCCCCGGTTCAAGACTCTGTGATGAAGTATACGAGTAATACGCGGGCCCAATAATTATGCAAGCGATTGAAAAGTACCCAACCGAAAAGGAACTAAAACAACAGGACACTATCCCGCCAAAACTGCATACAGCTTGCCTGGAAGGGGTGTCCAAGAAATTTGACATGAAAAAGTGAGAGCTCCGATGAATGGTGATTGTTTGAGCCATTTCGGCTTTGCGGACGACATACTCTTGTTCGGTGAGTCTTGAGAACACCTGAAAAAAAAATGGCGGAGCCTGCACTAGTGCTGCAAGGCTGGAGAAACGGCAGAGCTGGCGGCCCCTCTCACTTCGTCGTAGAACCGGCTGTGGGCACCTCACATGGATTTTTGAACTTGCCACTGAGAGTTGTTCATCACTGGCAGATCTAGGTCGCCTTGTCTGCCGGCTTTCACGTATCTCCAAAAGGATACCGCATTAGCACGCGCTAGAACCTGCGGAAGCCGCCGCTCCGAACTCGGCGTCTGGGCTTCCCCTTTCAAGCGCGAACGCACGTGAACTGGTGAAGACGCGAGTGCACGAGAGATCACGTGATCAACGCAAGCGCATAGAAGCCGGTTTCAAAAAGCGGAGAACCCAGGTTAGATCCGGGCTACGGAAAGCGTTTTTAACCCTGGTTCCCCATACAAAAATGGATTTTGAGTTTCAATTCAGTTCCAGTTGAGTTTTTATTGAGTCAACAGAAACCTAATTCAAACTCAATTGGCCATTGAGATGTGTCAGTAGAAACTCAAAAGTATTTGTATTGAGAAAACGCAATACAAAACCAATTGACCCCAGTCTATTGAAACTCTTTGGAGAACCAATTGGCAAAACTCATCAGGCTGAAACATACACTTTGAAGGGCTATTTTTTTCAGCGCTGCCCACTGTGTCTACAGAATTAAGACTACTAGGTTACTTTTATGATTTTTTATTCTACATTGACATTTCTATTGAGTGCAGTCAATAAAAAGTCGACAAGGTTTCAATAGACAAAACTAAACAGAATATCAAATGACTTCGTTTAATTGAAACTCAGTAGAGTTTCTACTGATAAAAATCAAGTAAAATTGAGAGTCGAGCTAGTTGTTGAACATATGTTGAAAATTATACCAGTGTCCTTCTTTTTTGTCCATGTTTTATGGTTCGAGCTTAATTTTCAAAGATGATAAAACTCGTTAGGCCAGCAGCCTTTACCAGGAGCATCTTCGCCCAAATAATAATTATACCTGCTAAGTGGGGAAATCAATTATATTGGACAATTTTTGACTGCATTTCCTCAAATACTGCCGCAACATGCTTTGCACAAAACAATGGAGGAAATAAACATTGACAAAACTCTAGTGACTCATCTCTTCTGGCACGTGACTCCCGCGGAATCGTTTCCTTGCTATAGCAGCGGATTTTCTTCTTTATACCTTAGCACGCATTGACATAATGGGTGAGCAATCTTCACTACTGCTAAGCTTCCGCTTTAGCGGCAGTGGACATATTCGAAGTCAGTCTTCCGGGAAAGTTGGAGCGGAATCATGAAGCATGCAAATCTCGGCCGGGAAAAAATGGAAAGGCGGGGGGGGGGGGGGGGGGGGAGGCTACACGTCTCGGGTCCCAGTTCTGGGGACAAAAAAAAGTCGTCACTCCCCCTACCTCTTTTCACACATACAATGCTGTGATACCTTGTGTTCCGGGGAGGGGAGGTGGGGAGGAGGTACATTTAAAACGCGATTTCATCTGCTACATCTACAAAAGGCATATGTGACATAGCATCCTAGTGCGATGATTCAGTGTTTTTCTGTGGAGGCACGATACTAACAGCGCTGTTTTGCAGAAATGAATACTTATCTCACAAACCCAAACGCACAAGAATATTCCAGTGACGAAATTGTGCCTATAAATACTCAGAAAAAAAAACAGCAAAACTTTGGTGTAAATCCCTACACGTCGAAAAAAGAACAATTAAATTTTCGTACACAGCGAACTTTTAAAACAAGCGTTCAAATCAAGCGAACGCAGGCTTGGCCTCATCGTCGTTCACTCGTGAACTTCATTACTCCAGTTATCGATCGCGCACCCCGCCGTGGTCTGAGCCCAAGTACGCCAGTTCTATTCCCAGTCATACATAACTTTCCTTGAGGATACCGTGAACTGTCTATGATAACAACAGTAGAACAGCAATGTGGAATGCAGAGAATCCCAGAAGGAGCAAACGCGCATCTACGCTCTATTAAAACAGGTGAAAACAGTTCTTTCACTGCAAAAGAACTCCGTACGCCAGTCCAAGGCGCCGCCGCTCACACGAACTGAACGAACAAACGAAGAAAAAAAACGAAAAAAGACAAACTGAAGCGCTGATTAACAACTCATCTTTACTGCACAGGGTCACAAAAAGAAAGAACGAGCCTGACACTGCTTCACGCCACTACAAAAAAAAAAAGAGAAACCGAACAAATTAGTGGGCTGGCGTGCCGCTTGTTACACTCCGAACCGCTCGCTCGCTAACGAAAGCATGTCTTTTAAAGATGTCAAGACGTCCGCGGACTACGTTTCTCAAACACAAGCGCCTCGCAAATATCCTGCGCCCGCAAGCAGATCAAGAACTTTGAAGCTGTTTTCAAAGATTGGACTTTCCAGAATTCTTCCGTCCTCTCTCCTGCTGCAGTTCGCCGAAGCGGGCGCCCGGACACAAAAGACGTGCCCAACGTGCCATCCACCTCCACACCCTGCGATAACCAGTTCTTTTAAGTGCGATGCACTTTATAAGCGACCCTGAATCCGCCGTCCGCATTGCTCCTCCTCCTCTCCCCTAGCAACGGCGCGAGGAGCGGAGATGAGCGTCTGTAGCAACGGCGCAGCGACGTCACACCCCACGTGACCCGCGCGCGCTCCGCCTCCCGCGCCGTGGCTGCGCGCGCCCGCGCCGGCTCCCGCACCGCTCCTCGCGCCGTGACGTCACACTCCCACGTGACCGCGCGCTGGCGCCTTTGCGTCTGCTCCCCCTCTCCTCGCGCCGTGACGTCACATGCTCTGCAGCTGGCGCGCCTCTCCCCCCGTTAGGTTTGCACTCACCCTCGGCGCGCGCCTCTCCGCTCGCCTGACAGCTCCCCCTCGCCGGTACTGCGCCTCTCAAGGCGATGGCACAATTACTACGCCGTGTACTCTCGGCGCAAGAAATGCATTCGCACTTCCTCACGATTCCCTTCGGGGAGGTGGGGGCAATTTTTTTTGTTTCCTCTGGCACCCTCCCACGCTAAGCTAAAGTGACCGCGCTGTCACGAATGTCTAGTACGCGGCGTTGTCACTGCCGCCAGTGGCGCTGACAGCCAACATCGCGACCTCGGCGGAGTTCGGTTATCTGCAATATAATATTACTGCTGCAAGAGGGGTTGGTAATAATTCTATAAAAAATTTTTGTAAATATTAACATAGGATTCACAAGCCACCGTAGGTTTTTTTTGTATCTCGTGTCAATGTTTTCACGCTCAGTTTTCACAAGAATGCGTAGCTGTGGCATAGCCATCGCAAACCGACTTGAAACCAAGCCAATGTCGCTTGTTCGCCATCCCGGCTGTGCGGGCGCCAACGTGGTGCGGTCGTTCTCGCTGTTCTGTGCAAATTTACAGCTTTCGTCGTGTTGTTGGCGATTTATGTGCCGTGTGCGAATCTTTTCAACCAGCATCGAAGGTCAGACATTGCAGTGCAGCTGGCGATACATCGAATTTATTGAAGTAAAAGCCATCGTATGCGCTCTTCTACCGCCGGCATAGAGATAATATACTGACCGCCGGTGAGCATCCTTTGTGTGTCGTGTTGTGTTTGTGCGCTACCGCCGGTGAATATCCTTTGTGTGTCGTGTTGTGTTTGTGCGCTGTGATCGTATGGTGAAGAAGCTTGCGAAGTGAGGTGTTACCATCTCTGTTAGCGACGCTTTGGAATCCGTCAAATTCACCACGCTGGGAGCCCCACTGGGAGCGACGTTGTTATAAGGTAAGTTCATTCTTTCCGAGCGCTCCTGTACATTTCATCATGACTAACGTTGTGCAGACCTACCTGAATGGCTATACTCACGACTTGGTTATTTGTCGCTATATAAACAGTGTTTTTATGCATGCCGTCTCAAGATCGACCTAAAGGGTACGATTTCACTTCAGCTTTTCAAAAATACTGTACGTAAGTGTAAAAAATTGATGGGGGTATTGTACCGGCACACATTTTGACATCAATCGGTAGTTTTACTGTCTTCCGCGCTGCTGTATTGCTTTCGCGTGTAATATATTTGTATGTATCTTAAGCTAAAGGTCTAACAAAACCTTTGAAGGCAAGTGACGAATAAATAAAATTGTAGACGCAGTGCTGTTACAGAACGGAGCAGCAGCCCTGTATTGCCTGGTACGAAGTGTCCTAAAAAGAGAAAGAACACCATGATTAAGGTAAATAAAATGTTTGACGAACGAAGTTAACGCAAATGAAAAAAAAATGAAGGAGGTCGAATCGAACAAGTGCTTGTCGGATCAATAACAGACGCACGAATACTGCGCTATGCAAACACACCTGACAGCGCTAGGCTGAGAGGCAGATCTACCAGTCACAAACAGTATAGTGTGTTCAACCAGTTAGGAGACATGGCGGTAAAATATACTTACAAGCTAAAGTGCTGGCGGCCGTCAATATATTTGCTTCCTAATTTGAACGATTGTTTGGAGAAAGAGCGTTCCCTGAGTGCAGAGCAGTGACTCAGGTGACAAACAGGGCCTAAAACGTACTTCATTCCAGCTAAAGAAATAATGCCCAAGAATATAACAAATTCATTTATTACTTTTGGGAAATAGAGACTGTGTATCCGCAGAAGCTAGGGTTTGAACCCAAAGCATCTTTACACAAGTCTGATGCATTACCTTGACACCCTAAAGGCAAGCAGACACTTTGATTTTAAAACCAATGAAGAAAAAAATGTGCTGCGTAAGGAGTAGTTGGAAACAGACTGCACACTGTTATATATTAGTCTTTTACCACAAAGTGCCAATTCTCTCCACGTATCTTTCAGGGAATTTCTCATTTGCCAATTTTTGTCTCAGGTTCTAGGCAGCTTGCGTCAAACTTTCAAACTGATGAATACCGGTTTTGACTAAGCACTTGCTCGACTTGCTAGCATAAGTTGAAATTTGCCATTGCTTATAATCACAACCTGCTGATTGCCTTTCTCGGAGCAGTTTTGAATAAGTTGGGCTGAATGTGGTGTGAGTAATAGCAAAATCACTGAATAACATTTTGGCTGAACGTGGCATCAGACGTGCCACTGACTGATGCTACACCGGCATTGCGCGAGGGCTTAGTCGATCTGTTGTGACAAATGTTCTGCCTCTAGGAATTACCCAAATGATTGGTCGGCACAGTATCACTCTACTGTTTTAGTGCTGCTGCTGTATAGAAACTCTCGCCAAGCAAAGGGAAAAAAAGCTTTTACATTTTTTCTCATTTACAGCAACTTTGCTGTTTTTTCCTCTCACCAAACAAAACTGTTTCGTGTTCTCGTTGTGTGTAAACTGGCATCACGCCCTTGTTATACTGGGACACTCCTCTGGCATTGTTACGATTAAGGCAAAAATGTGGATATACCCATATCTCATATGATCCCCTTCAAGCTGCTGCTTAGTGCTACTTGTTTGTTATACGTACTGCAAGGCACACACCATACTTCAGCGTTACAAGAGTGTGAAAGACTGCGAAATTCAACTTACATATTTTTTTCTGTCACATTCTTTCTGGCAAGTTTTTTTTTCTTTCACGGTTCATGTAATTTTTTTCCACTAGTCGGTAAGCACAAAGTATTATGCGCTCATTCATTCATAAAGCCATTTGCAATGATTGCCTGTTGTAGTAACTTTAGTTTACAGTACCATCTGACACGTTTTTTTTAAAAAATCAAGGCTACAATTTTGTAAACCAGCTCATGCAAGTTGACAGTTATCTAATTTTGTCTTGACATTTCCAGCATTGAAATTTCACAAAACAAAATCCACAGGTTGACAGGTATGCTTTTGGACAGGTTTGGTAGTGGCTTACCCAGTCTTGATAGGCCTAAGCGGATTTCTTTTTGGCCTCAAAGATGTGGAAGACACGATAACTAGCCCATGCGGGTGATTTTGTAGCTCCCTGCGGACATAGTCGTTCCTCAAGATTTCAGGTGCTTTAATGCAGAAGGCATTCAAGTAAAGGCGTTCCCCTCCCGACCCATTGTAGAATTAATTGATGTGGTTAGCTTGCCTTGGTGCATTAAAACCTGAAACAAGCTTATACATTTGTTGAACAGCTGTCTCCTTGCCTTGCTTTCCAAAAATACAAACAATCTAACATATAAAATAGCAAGCTACTTAGGCCAGCATGCTTAATAAGAAGGGACGCAATCATTTCGTACTATACTGGTGGAAACAAACATGTCTGTTTCTTGTTGTATTTTGCAGGCTACACAGTCAAGTAGCCAAGTGGACCCTGCAAGGCTCCAGTCCTCCCGTGCTGCTTTCGTGAGCAATAAAGCAAGCGTTGCCATGAAACACCTCACTATTTCACCTGCTCAATGCACACCTTGATTTTTTGGATTATTGAAGCAGACTCACTATATATTTAGTACAGTCAACTGAACTTTACGAGGCAATTGTTGAAATAACTTGATAAAAGACTAAAATGAAATCAAACGGGCTGTCTTGAATATGCTCAATAGGTTTTCATTTGACATTTCTCAACAGGAGAATCAATAGATAGTCAACACAGACTCAACTGGAACTCCACCGACTTTTCTCAATAGACTTTCAATTGATACATCACAACAGGAACTCAACAGGAAAAGTGTATTGAGAGTCAACAGAAACTCAATTGGAAATCAACAGACATGTTGACTATAGTCAATAGACTTTCAATTGAAACACAGCGTTGAGTTTCAATTGAAACGCGGCGGCCAATTTTCAACGAGAACTCAATACAAAATTTCTATTCAAAGTCAATTGACTGTCAACACATTGTACTGAGTAAAGTCAATTGACTTTCAATTCAATCTCAATAACCATTTTTCTAAGGGTCGCCTCTTTTTCGCGTCATACAGGAACGGCCTTTTGCTCTTTTTTGTGCTTAAATTGGGAGGTAAGGTATCATTTTTCGTTCTTTTAATATTTAGTTCCAACCTCCCAAAGCCATGAGTGCAGATGCCAAACCGTCTGCGACACACAGCACACGCGCGGTATAAAACTCAACCTATATACGGGCTGAAAAAAAAAGTTACGCCTACTCTGCAAGTTCGCACGAAGCAGTTCCCACACGACCGCAACTAGATTTCAGGTCAGCAGTCGCTCGCTTTTTGAATATAATGAATCCACAGTGCTTGAGCGCGATGCACTTTCTGTCGGCCCTTGTCCCCTTTGGCTATGCTCGCGAATATGCAGCATATGCCCTTTCCAGACATCTTTTAGGCGCTAATTATTGCAAGATACATGTCAAAACGCATTGTTCAAATAAAGATTATATTTCAATTCGCTTGGAACATTGCGTTTTTGCTCTCCATGATGGAGCGGACCGCGGGGGCATATCGACATCCTTTACGCTCAAGCTGGTCAAGTGACGGGCAGAACACCCGGAAGTTCAACTGCTCCAAGCAGCGAGCGCACGGCGGGCTTATACCGGCGCACGCCGTATCGCATTTTTGGTTACTTTTAGCGCTCGTGCGCTTATAGTTTAGTTGTTTCCCAGAAGTATGTATCAAGAACCCGAAATTATCCGTGAGCCTGTTAAACAAAGGGTGCAACGTTGAACTCGTTATTAAATAGCGCACATCGCGTGCACCTGCAAATAAAAATAGGTAAACTTGTGTCTGAAAGTATTCAATTCGGAATTTGTAAAGAAGTACCGGTCACGCGACAAAAAACGCAGTAATGTACAATATCCACCAGGACGTAGAAGTTCATTTATCTTACTGCCATACGCCCCCAATTGGCTGCTCCGCTTTCTCAGTTTTTTAGCCACCCAGGATAATCACTTTTAGACCTGATGTGCCATATAAGTCAGATCATCCCTTTCCTGCCAGGCAACGTTAAGATTAGCCGATAAGCATCCATGCTGTCTCTGTAAATTCGGGCTTGGACACTTCCTGTGGCTGAATTATGCTGCACGTAGAAATAATGGAAGTCAACTAAATGTCGATAAAAGAGGAGAGTAGAATTGACTTATTCTTTCACATATTAATGCAACAAAGTCGTAAGTCCACACTGTATTAATATCAAATAATTAAAATTGGCCAGAACAAGGCATATTACGATGGTAATTTCGAACAAACCATTGGCAGTGAGTAATGGCTCACTGAAGTCATTACTAATGCCAGAGTCCTTCATTGAAGGACTCTGCTAATGCTCTGTGACACGGAACGCTGGTAAAATTTTGCGCCGACTGTCCTCGATTTCACCGCGGGTGATGAAGCACCAACATCCTTCGTGTCGATAATGCAGAAATTGGCGAGCTCCATCCGAAAGACAGCCTCCGTGAGGAGACCGAGAGCACTAGATAATTGATGCAGTTCGACAGCATACAATCAATTTCGCGAGTTTAAAATATGCCACCAGTAGAAATCCAGGTATCGATCTTTTTTTTCAAACGCTGTTTGGTCCAGATCCTGGCCATTTGCAGGTGCTGCGATTTAAAGGCATCTCGTGGCATCATACAACGAACAAGGCCACAAAAAAAAAAAATCATGCAACCGTTCATCTAAGAACGAATTTGGTTAAGCGCGAAGTTTTGTCGAGACGAAGTCTTTGGTTATCGTCTGCGTTTGGCATGACTTTCCACAAGGTAGAAATGTAGCAATTGTACAGACGCCGGCTTTACAATTCGAGTGGCCCGGGTTCGGGTCCGGCCTCTGAAGCGTTTGTTTCTTTCACTTCGCCCACTATCATCATCATCGTCAGTGGAAGTTGCCTTTCCTGCCAGACATTTTCCGCTTTATATACACAATCAGTGAGAACACTAATTTTCGCTTCGGAAATGCAAAGTGTTCTTTTTACCCTATTTCTTCCGATGCATTTTTCTGTAGTTTGCGCTGTCACCATATCACTGACCAGGTTATGGAGAAGCTCCATCACAGCCCGAACAATGGTAATTGTTTGAATATAATTTAGGGTTAATAATTTCAAGGTCGTTGCGTGTATGAATGCCTTTTAATTTTATCCACCCCACCTTCTTAGCAAACCACTGAAACAGAAAGTTTGCATCAAATAGAAACTTTTTACTACCGTTTCTTTGCAAACTAATTACCTCGAAATCACTTCAACTTTTTCTGCAATATCCCTTTGAAATAGCTTACCACCTGCTGTGAAAATATTTATTTGCGTGTAGTTATTTAAATCGCCCAAAGAAGACCATCTTTTGTCCTGTTATTGGTCTTTTGTAACGTTTTTGTGTATTTATTTCTAAATGGAACTGGATATGGCAGTCTTGTTTGGTCAGTGCTGAACTTTTCCCTGTTTTGATTTTTTTTAAATGAATTTCTCGTTGCTATTATTTTAGGATCTTAAATTGTTGCACTGTTAATGCCATGTTTCGGTGTTAACTCACGGAGGGTCTGAGTACAGTCACTGACTTTGGGACCCTTGTCTGTAGCGTTTTTACTAATTCCCTTTTCTAACTCACTCCAATAAACTTTTTTCTTCTTAAAGGAGCCATAAAGAGAAAACACAAATTGGTGTAATTTTAAAGAACTAGAATTCAGTATCTTACTCAGCTTCATTACAGCCACCAAAGGTGTTTTTTAACGAAAAAAAAGCAAGAAGTATTCAAAACTTTCCAATTTTGCGCCACAGTGACGTGTTATGAGCAAGAATGACGCCATACGGGCCAACAATAAAACAGAATTTTCAGTGCGTCAACTACAGGTTAAGATTCAAGTGATGCGATAAAATGGAACTAGAGGCCCCATTACATACGTCCAGTCATGTGTCGTTGCGACAGGTCAGTTAGGCGGCCGCCAATCGCACAAACAAGGTTCCGTGACGTCACAGAAAAGTTGCGGGAAATTGGCTAGGGGGTCGCGACTGATTCACAAGTTTTCTTTAATATTTCCGTTATTTTTCCGAAGATTGCGATGATATTGGTATCATTGTTATCGGGACTAAGCAGTCTTTCCACTAAACCTAAGTTTTATTTTGTCTTAATGGCTCCTTTAAGACTGTACGACCTACCTGCAGCAGTGCATTACAGCCGCAGCAACGTGCTTTCACTATCTACCAGCCCTGCTGCACACAAACACTGCCCTTCAAAGATTTTTGGCTCTCTAGAAAGGGAGCTCTCATGTTCCCTACGCAATCTCCCGGAGAATGCAAGTTATGTTTAAAACCCGGCATTCTTCCTCATATCATACTAGGTGTTAAAGAACATGGTGACGAGCAGCGGTCTGCATGTCCAGACACTGTTCGCCTCCAGAGCGAAGGCTCCCGCTTATCACATGAGTTTCTGGAATCAACGCTTATCACACTGGTTTCTGGAATGAACGCAAAACCTACGAATCTGAGTACGGCAGCAACGAAAGTTCCGCAGGCGACATAATTTGTGACGCCATTTTGGTTCTTTTGACATGTTTCCAGACTCTGTAGGGGAACTTGGAGTGGCGAATAGCGTAAGTAAATCAACGTCCTGCATTTAAACCGAAAGTACCGGAACGCTCCTAACACAAATTGATATTTCGCGTCGGAGGGCGAACAACTTCAGCAGCGTATACAAAAAAAATCCCCGCATTTCCCCGAGGGGAAGAATGTGAAAGTGCGAATGCACGAGTTGAATTTGCGCGGTTCGGTAATGTTCGCGAAAGAGAGATCACACACACACACAACTACAAAGAAAGAAAGATGCATTTATTCACAGACACCTATTTGTGTTGTCGTTGTACTTGATTGCTAGAGCGGATCTCAGCTTTGAAATTTCCTGTCAGTACTCCTTTAAGCGGGTGCATTAGCCCTTCTCACGCCCGATTCCTGGCCAATCCCCCACGTGGTGTTGGGAATGACGATCCCAGGGCGGTCGCCAAGGTTGTGACTCGCCTTCCTGCTCGTCACCGAGGTTGGGAATCGGCCATCCCGACGCTGTCTCCGCTGTTGCGACTGGCCACCCGAGCGCAGTCACCGGTGTAGCGATGTTGCCTTGCTCCGTCCGCTATCGACGCGGCGCAGAGCCGAGCGAAGAAGTTCTCGAGCCGACGAAAACTTAAAGTAACATTTATATACAGTATGTACAGGGTAAGCAAACGTTACATAACTCGCACAAAGGCGACAGCACCCTTTTAACTAGGTGCTTCCGAAGAGACTGGTGCCGGAGAGAAGCCGCCGAGGAATGCCGACGATGAGAGCCTCCGGGCTTCTTTTATAGCCCGGGAGTTCGTTGTGGCCCCAAGAAGTTCGAAATGCTCCAATCAGGGCTCTCGCTGCCTGAAGTTTGAATTCCGACGAATGGTAGCGAAGCGGTGAGTCAGCTGCGCCGCCAATGGGGAAAGGGAGAGCGATGCCGCCGCCGTCTCCGTGACCTCGCCTCCGGGCGTAGCGACATGCCCTTGTTTGGGTCGTTCTCCGCTGAGAGATTCGACCGCGCCGCAGCGTTTCGAGATGCAGGAGTCGGCCGCGCCGCAGCGTTTCGAGATGCAGGATTCGGCCGCGCCGCAGCGACAAAGGGAGAGGCGTGACTCAGCCTCGCTGTCGGCGCGTCGCCTCGTGCAACGCCTTTGGGCCAGGCGCTCCGGCACAACAGCACCCCCGCCGCCAGACAATGCGCCGTGAAGACGAGCTGCCTCCACGTGGCTCGGATGCTGGGCGCGCTCGTTCGCCAGGTTCATCCAGGTACACCTCCAGTGCCCCAGGAAAAGGGCGGCTCCACCAAGTTCCTCTCCTTGAACAGGTACCGCCTGCCAGGTCCGGATCGCAGGTACCTCGCCGTGCTGCCCAGGTGTCTCCACCAGCTTCGTCCGGCTCTTCCTGTCTGTCCTCAGCACCGGTTGCTCATCGTTCTGGAGCTTGCAAAGAACCGACCGACAACAGGCAACACCCAGCGCAAGCAAGCACCCTCTGTCCTCCGTCAGAACACCAGACTCTAAAGCGTGACAAACTCTCCTAGCTAAGTATCTATCCCCAAATTCGGACCCTCTACACCAAGAGGCCCATGCGGGACGTAAAACTCTTAAAAGAAGAACTCACACTAAGTGTCAACGTAACACACGAACTTAAATGATAACTAAGGTTGGTTACTTGAAATCACGCGGTGCGGAAATAATCAACTGAGGCAGCAAATGAGGGCAATAATTTTGCTCCCATCTACCTGCTACGCTAAAATCTGCTCACGAAGTGGCGAAATGAAACCAAAGACACGGGGAGGATGAATGTAGCACTAAGAACGCCCGGCTTAGGGCGTCTGCGTTAGCGTTACCGGCTACAGAGCACGCAAACTTCTGCACTGCCCACACGACGCAGCCACATTCCTTTACGGAAGTACTGTAAGCCTCTTCCCAACAAGTTAGCTTGCGACTTACAAACTGGTCGTTCCCGGCCGTTCGCATCCTCTGGGCATAGTACAACTTCCATGCCACGATCGCTCGTATCGAACTGAATAACGAACCTTTCTAAAAGTCGGGGACCGTTAGAACTGGCTCCTCGCTCAGGCTCGTTACAGCGCTTAAAACGCGTCCTCCTACTTTGTGTCCTTTCCACCTTAACTGGCTGACTCGTTGTAAGAGCATCACTAACGGACTAGCCAGTGTGGAGTAATCTTTAACTTAAGTCTAGCCCTATCGAGTCAAACCCGAAAAGTCTTTATCTCAGACTTAGTCGTTGGTCGGCGATAGCTTACGTCTGCGGCCACTAATTTCCGACGGTCTGCGTCGGCCGCGCTACCACCGCCACATGCCTTAGTTACGTCACTTGGGCGCAACCTATGCGACACTTTTGACTGTTTGACTGATAGGCCTGCTTTGAGCCTGCTCAGCACGACTCGTAATTGCTGTACTTGCTCCTACCCAGAGCGTAATCTGACAGGCCACGAAACACCGATCCATTAGTTTCAACTCAAGAGGCCACACGGCGCGCGTTTGAGACCGAAACTCAACATGACGGGACGGACTGTCCGAACGGGGAAACAAAGAACGCAGCGTTACAACTAGCTCTTCCCCAAAGGCTAGTTTCGTTATTCGAAGCGCGTTCTCTTTCCGCGGTCATATACAAGCCTCGCAAAGCAGACGCCCGTTATCGCGCGCGGAGCTGACCTCAAGGCCAACATAGCGGCCGGCACGCATGCCTGGCAATCGCGTTTCCGCTCATAGCAGAAAGCTCTCAACTCCCGCTTTCGCCCTGAGCGCCTTCGTTCCACTGGCCTGGAATGCCGGTGAAAGTGCCCCACCTTGCTTTCAAGCAAGTCATCACGAACTGGGGACAACATCGAGTTCGCCTCGCAACACTCGGCCACCTGGGTTTCCCCGCCGATGGGGATGACGCAACCCGCTTCGGCCGACGGCGGCTCGATTAAGCTACTGCCCGACCTTTCGGTCCGCTCGCCGCTCGGCGTTCGTTGCTCGCGCGTCTCTCGTGTCCCGCTCGCAGGCTTAGCCACCACATCGCCCGCGTTAGAGCTCGCACCCGAAGGAACACCTTCTGTTTTCGGGGGCTCTAGCGGCTTCGTCCGGCTAGCCTCGCTGTCCACGGTTTCCCGCGAAACCTCGCTATCTCGCGCACTGTGCGCGATCCTGTTGGAAGCCGTCTCTAAGGCCTCCTCTGATTCTGAGCGTTCTGCCGAGATCGTTGAACCCGAGACCGACACATGAACGCGATCAGCGGACCCGCACGGCCCTCTATCGGACGTCTCAGCAAGTGCGTTATCTACTTCAGGTACGCCATTGCTCTCCGAGACGGCGGTACGGTCTCTAACGTCACTCAATACGAGCTCACCGGATTTCTCTGTCGGCCCTGTCGGCAGCGCTTCGACCTTGAGCTCGTCTTCGCGTAACGGCTGATCGGAAAACGGTGACAACGTAGTACTCTCCGTGTCGCCCGGCTCTGTTTCTCCACCGAAAGGTTTCACGCAACCCCGTTCAGCTGCTCGCGATTCCACTAGCCTACCGCGACAGTTTTCGGTCGGCTCGTAGTTCGGGCTAAGCTGCTCGGCGTCCTTTCGCGTCTCGCTCGTTGGGGAAGAGTCAAGTTTCTCCGAGAGCTTCCCCGCTTGCGAACTCGAAAGTGCCATGCCCTGTGCCATGCACTGGCCACTTCTCGCGGACTGCGCGCGCGTTTCGAAATCTTCGTTTCGAAGCGGCTTCTCTGCCTTCGCGCCGTTCTCGCTCTCTTGGCTCGCTTCTCTGTCCAAGGATACGAGTGCGGGCGCTTCGCGTTTGCCCTGCGACGCTCCGTCTTCGGGCCCTGACCTCTCAACAACGAACGGCGGCCGTTGGTCCTGACTTCTCGGACCGCTCGCCTGTACCGTTGGACAAGTCACGCTAGGCGCCGGCGAACCCTGCCGGAACTCCGACTCTAGCCTCATCAACTCGAGCTGCCTTTCGGCTTCCCGTTTCTGCCTTTCAGCTTCCTCCCTCCGTTCCTGCCTTTCCGCTTCCTCGCGCTCGCGGCGCTCTTCTTCTTCGGCCTCCTCGCGCTCGCGGCGCTCTTTCTCTTCGGCCTCCTCGCGCTCGCGGCGCTCTTTCTCTTCGGCCTCCTCGCGCTCGCGGCGCTCTTTGATATCAGCCCTGGCCTCATTGACTTCCTCAGCCGTTACGTTCTCCTTCCGCATGATCTCAAGGATCGCATGCTTCCGTTTCGCACGGCCTAAGTCAAGGCCCAGCTCCTCGCAAATTTCGATGAGTTCCTTCACTTTAAGGTCCTCCATCGTTTGCACTGGCCTCTTGCTGCTTACCCGCTTTAGAATTCCCTTGCCGTTCCTGTACTATCGAGCTACTAGTACGGCACGCGCAAGTAATTCTCTACGCTCCTTTGTTTACCTCTCGGCACTAGCTTTGATTTCAAAACACTTTCTCTATGCTTGAAACACTCAAAGCTATACACAGTGCTTCACCCAGCCCTTCTCTAAACTACCATAACCTGTGCTAGAGAAGTCTGGTGAACTGAGAGAAAACGTCGAGCGCTTACCACACCAGGTAGTAGCCGTTGCCGGTCGATCCCGCAGCTGCCATCCACTGTTGGGAATGACGATCCCAGGGCGGTCGCCAAGGTTGTGACTCGCCTTCCTGCTCGTCACCGAGGTTGGGAATCGGCCATCCCGACGCTGTCTCCGCTGTTGCGACTGGCCACCCGAGCGCAGTCACCGGTGTAGCGATGTTGCCTTGCTCCGTCCGCTATCGACGCGGCGCAGAGCCGAGCGAAGAAGTTCTCGAGCCGACGAAAACTTAAAGTAACATTTATATACAGTATGTACAGGGTAAGCAAACGTTACATAACTCGCACAAAGGCGACAGCACCCTTTTAACTAGGTGCTTCCGAAGAGACTGGTGCCGGAGAGAAGCCGCCGAGGAATGCCGACGATGAGAGCCTCCGGGCTTCTTTTATAGCCCGGGAGTTCGTTGTGGCCCCAAGAAGTTCGAAATGCTCCAATCAGGGCTCTCGCTGCCTGAAGTTTGAATTCCGACGAATGGTAGCGAAGCGGTGAGGCAGCTGCGCCGCCAATGGGGAAAGGGAGAGCGATGCCGCCGCCGTCTCCGTGACCTCGCCTCCGGGCGTAGCGACATGCCCTTGTTTGGGTCGTTCTCCGCTGAGAGATTCGGCCGCGCCGCAGCGTTTCGAGATGCAGGAGTCGGCCGCGCCGCAGCGTTTCGAGATGCAGGATTCGGCCGCGCCGCAGCGACAAAGGGAGAGGCGTGACTCAGCCTCGCTGTCGGCGCGTCGCCTCGTGCAACGCCTTTGGGCCAGGCGCTCTGGCACAACAGTGGGTATGTGCCATGTCAGCAGGAACAACAACAAGAATGAGCCATGGGGACGCGGCCAGGCAGCGCGCGCCCATCTCCCCCCGTTGCTAGGGAAGACGAGGAGCGCGCGCACCCGCAGCTGTTGCTATGCGGACTACGGCGGCGGACGATTCAGGCTCGCTTAAGAAGTGCATTCGCACTTAAAACGCCACGCGTCTACTTATGGGTATGACCGTATAACCACATGACCCCTTACTGACCATTAAAAGCAGGAAGTGATGCATCTTAACACATAATTATAGGGCAACCAAGCAAGAAAGGAGATAGAAAAGAAGTGAGCGGTATGGAGCCAAATCACACCTGTAAACCAATTATAGTAAACTGTACGCGTTAACCACCGGATTGGCTAGCGTTTTGTCTCTGCCGCTAAAATAACGGTAGTCTCTACTAGCTTTATCGCTGGAGGGGCCAAAGAGTCAGAGTCACTGTTATTTTAATGGTTATTGTTACCGAAGTTAGTCGGCACCACTGCTAAAACCGAAAACCCTCGAATGGTACTGCAATTGTTTTTTGGAACATCATCGTAACGCCTTCAGTAGAAACATTTATTTCTCTTGTTTTAATGTGCAAGTCGGTGTCGTGTTCAAGGGTGTTTGACACTTAAACGCCACGCGGAAGTCATCCGAGAGACAGGCGATGTACTGCGCTTCTTTCTGGAACTCCTCCTTCAATTTCGCATACGTAGGGCAGTAGTGGTGATAGACGAATAACATGTAAAACAGCTTGCAACGAGATACTCTCCAGCCTCCAAAAGATTCAAACTGCCTCTGCCACGAAGAACTGGCCGCCGCTCGTCGAGCCGTCTCGATGCTTAGAAGCGGAACATGCAATCCTCGTACGGACTTCTCCAACAGTGTCCCGAGGCTCTCCTGACAAGCGGTGTAGTTGTCGAATAACTTGGAAGTAGCTGGGCTCCATTCATGCTCGGAGAATATGTTTTTCCAAAGCGCATCAGCCAGCAGGACACCTACGATGGCCGAGGGAACCACAAGCTCATCGCTGACGTTGAAAGTATATATGGTGTACAGAGACACGGGTATCACAATGGTGTCGTTGAAAAAAGCGATTGGTTTCAAACCTGCTGCCCGGTACACATCTTCTGTGATGCCTGGCCGTAGGTCGTTTCCCTCGTTTGACCACCCTGACCGGAACAAGGTCAACAAGTTCCCGACGAAGTCACCTCTAACAGTGGGAATTTTCTTGTGCACGGGCAGTATATCGGTTGGCAACAAAAGTCGGAGGTTTTTCTGGTAGTTCAGTAGCCTGGTGTGGTCAGTTGACGGCATAATGCTCGCGGATTGCTCCGCAATCTCCGCCAAAAGTTTCTTGAAAATGCGACGAAATACGGCGGCATGCTCCTGGCTGTATGTTTCGATATAGTTCACCAACGTCAGAGGGGAATGCTCGTCCATAATGCTCGTGCAGTACTGAAAATGTTGGGTGAACAGAATGCCGCCGCCTTCGTTGAGCATTTCGAGAAGGAAATTTGTGACCGCCTTGAAAATGAAAAAGACGAGCGTCGCGGCCCGCCGTCTTACGTCCAGCAGCACACTGAAGGTCTTTCGAAGCGCATCCACGCTGCTGTGGTAGAGCATTGCAGGAGGATCGCTGCCGCTAACGTTCCTCACAGCCCAGCTCCAGTCGGCCAACGTCAGAGACGGTGCCAGTTTGGCCACGTCAGGGAAGTTCGCCAGGACAGCGTTTCCAAAAGTGAAGTCTTTATACTCTACACCCTTTCCAAAGGGGACGTGAAGATCGCGCTCTAGATCTTCCATATTCTTCAGGCTGACGCTAAGGTTCAACATACGGTTAATGGTTTGAAGACAGTCCTCGCGTAACCGCTGGTACCGGGCCGAGAGGTCGCCTTTGATGCGCGGTGCCGTGCTTGTTATTAGGAGTACAGCCAGGAACCCTGGCTTCCTTAGGAGGTGCATGTTCTTGAAGTAGACCCTGCGAGGAAAGCCACCGCGGCCGTACAAAGCGACGACGGGATGGGACATTATATTGTGCTTCACTGCCATCTGGAGCAGGAACCGCAGAAGATCTCGTTCGGACGTCGTCACAGCGGTGTTCGGCAGTAATGCCCCAATATACGTGGCCGCGGTTGAGCCACCTATTTTCTCTGTGTTACCAACTGCGCTTAGGCAGGACTGAAAGAAACGGTATATCGCCATCCCGGATTTGCTTGCAGGCGGCCAGTAGAGTTCTTTGTCTGAGCTGAAATAGGAGTCACCCCAAGCCAGCGGTTCTCGCTGTTTATAGTATTCGCCACAAACGTAGTCGTGCAAGAATCGGCAGGGGTTAAGGGAGAAGTTGACGTGGTAGAAGAGCCACTCGGTCTCGCGCAGGCAGCAGCTGGTCGTGTCGGGGGCTTCGACGCGCTGCCTCGACTTCGAGAAGCTCAAGGCAATCGCCGCCACCAGGAGCAACAGTGCGGCCATGAAAAACACTGCCACGATTGCTTGGATCGTGGAAAGGGTGGTCGTCCTGGGAACTCTGACTGGATATGTGTGCTGTGCGGCGTTCGCTGGGGTTGGTGGTGCATATTGATCGGCAGCCTGCATCAGATGACAGGAAAGTGTGGGTTTAGTGGTGGTGACAGTGCCAATGACGGAAATCGTGCCATTTACGAGGCTTGCTCACCTGGTAACTGATATTCCTTTAATCTTTTCATTATTGCGATATTATTGTCTTGTGACCTAGAAGCAGCAACATTTCTTGGCCAAAGATACGTGATAAGATACTGTAAGAGAACTGCTTAGATTGGGGAATTAACTGGAACATACCCAGCTTTTTCGCTCAAAATTGCAACCTCTCATGAACCTATGGAAACCACTTCAGTAACGTGATATTTTGCACAAAGCAAGAGGTCAACGCGGAAATAAAAATTCTAGGAGAACGTTCCAGGATTCTGAATATTTGATGTGCAATTCGCTGTCAAATCTTACTCCTTATGCATTTCTATTGGATAGTTTCCATGGCTGAGGAACCTAGCCGCAAAATGTGCAAGACTTGAGACTGTGGGAAAAGCAATTTTTCAACCCCAGTATTAGCAGCGCAAAATAACTTTCAATTACACTAAATAACTGCAAAGTATTCGCTGTTGAAAGGACTGCCATGAGCGGGAAAGCTGCGCATGAAATTTCAGCCATTCCACTTGGTGGCTGGGACACTAGCGGAGCCGCATAACTACACCAAGTTAAATGTCTGTGATAAGGAACTTTTTCTTACGTAAAACAGTTATGAGAGAGCAGTATATCCTCCTCAGACCCTAGACGTAACGTAGTACAAAAAAGATAATTTTTTATAGAATTGAATTTATCAGAGTACAGGGATAATTCTGATCACATTCCTTATTTTCTACTAAGTTTCGCTGGAAATTTATCGGATGCGCAATACATTGCGCACTCGGACTAAGTTGTAAAAAAACCATGGAACATGATCTCAAAGACAGTGCGTGCGCGTGCGCGTTTGCGGGTAAGTGCGTGAGGGCGCGCATGTGTGGGCGCGTCTTTGTGCACGTCTGTGTGCGCGCGCGTGTGTGTGTGTGTGTGTGTGTGTGTGTGTGTGTGTGTGTGTGTGAGTGTGTGTGTGTGAGTGTGTGCGTCTGCGTGTGTGCATATGTGTGCGCATGTGCGTGCGTGCGTGTGCGTGTGCGCTAGTGCGCCTCGTTGATTCCGACGAAGATAAAGAAGCCGGTTGGCTATGGAAAGTCCCTTCCCTCCTTGACATAATTACAAACGCTTGCCTCATTTTGCCGCGCTCACAAAGCATCAGCGTTGCCGAGCAAACTATCCCCTTCCCCGATCAGTGCCCAGTGAAGTAGTTCGTTCCTGTGAAGCCATCCCCGACAGGCCTGAAGAAGAATCTTGGAAAACCCTGAAGACGTTGCCAGAGATTTTGAAGTTTTTCAGGGGAAGGAAAGGGGCAAGATATCCGTACTGCTTGTCACCATTTGCCGCAATCCTCGCGAGAATTTCGAGGGCACAGGCGTCGGGGGCATCTAAAGAGACTAGGACTAAGTGTTCAAAAAACCATGGAACATATTCTCACCGACAGTGTGTGCGCGTGCGTGTGCCCATATGTGGGTAAGTGTGTGTGTGCGCGTCTGTGTGCTCGTGTGTGCGCGCGTATGTGCGTGTGTGTGCGTGCGTGTGCGTGCGTGTGTGCGTGCGTCTATGTGTGTGGGCGGGTGCGTGAGTCTGTGTGTGCGTGAGTGCATGCGTACGTGCGTGCGTGTGTGCGTCTATGAGCGAGTACGTGTGTGCGTTCGTGTGTGCCTGTGTGTGTGCGTTCGTGTGTGCCTGTGTGTGGGCGTGCGTGCGTGTGTCTTCGTGCGTGCGTGCATGCCCTGTTTTTTACGATATATCGTTGGAAATTTATCGGATGGGCAATATATTGCGCACTAGGACTAAGTTGTAAAAAAACCATGGAACATGATCTCAAAGACAGTGCGTGCGCGTGCGCGTGCGCGTTTGCGCGTAAGTGCGTGAGGGCGCGCATGTGTGGGCGCGTGTGGGCGCGTCTTTGTGCACGTCTGTGTGCGCATGTGTACACGCGTGTGTGTGTGTGTGTGTGTGTGTGAGTGTGTGTATATGTGTACGCATGTGCGTGCGTGCGTGCGTGAGTGTGCGTGTGCGCTAGTGCGCCTCGTTGATTCCGACGAAGATAAAGAAGCCGGTTGGCTATGGAAAGTCCCTTCCCTCCTAGACATAATTACAAACGCTTGCCTCATTTTGCCGCGCTCACAAAGCATCAGCGTTGCCGAGCAAGCAATCCCCTTCCCCGATTAGTGCCCAGTGAAGTAGTTCTTTCCTGTGAAGCCATACCCGACAGGCCTGAAGAAGAATCTTGGCAAACCCTGAAGACGTTGCCTGAGATTTTGAAGTTTTTCAGGGGTAGGGAAGGGGCAAGGAATTGGTACTGCTTGTCACCATTTGCCGCAATCCTCTCAAGAGAATTTCGAGGGCACAGGCATCGGGGGCATCTAAAGGGACTTTTATGGGCGCAACCCCTTAGGAGCTGTGGCTGATGGCGTCTTCTGTCATCGTCGTAATCGCCGTCTCATGTAGTCACGGTATTAAACACCGGGTAACTTGTTTATTCCCCACGCCTGAACGCGGCGTAACGTCTACTAAAAAATCACTGCGAGACTCGTTTCCGCCTCGCGTTGGAGCGCTTGGTAGCGCGCAATAAAAAAATACGGCGGCACTCGTTTACGCCACGCTGTAGAGAGCTTCGTGCTTCAAAAAGAAAGGCTTTTATAGCACAGCTGCATACCTCTACTCCACAACGGTTTCATCTCTGTTGGCAAAAACGACAAGGAGCGCAGAATACACTTATAAACTGCATGCTCTTCCTCCTCCGCAGGTTACACGTTGGTGGAGATGGTCCGAATTTTTTTATTTATTAGCGGTAAACCAACCCCTAATTTTAATACAGAGAAAGGGCTAATCAAAATAATTGGTCCTGCGAAGAGTAGCAACGAAGAGACAGCATTGTCTTGACGTGCAATCTGTTGCACATCGAATTTACGAGTGAAATGAAGAAAACAGAAAACTGAAGGCAGAAGTAGCGGTGGTGAATCAGACCCTAGTCTGTCGTGAGCTCGTGAAACGATATTCAAGTGCATCTCAGCGTTTTTAAATACACGAAAATAATTTGCTTTGGCGGCGTCGATAGCAAGACACCCTTTTCGTTTGATAGCTTGAGAGCAACCTCGTACCTACCTTGCATAAAACAGCTATAGACGGCACCACCAGTCTCTAATGAAGCTTGAAGAGTCTGTTCCGGTTTAGGTTTCAGCAATTTTATTTACGATTCGCCGATATCTGAATGTCCAATACGTTACACGCGGTGACTTAGAAGGATATAGGCAGCCTTCGTGGGAGGGTAAGTATGATTGCAAGGAATGTAGGGATCCCCCAACTGCACACTGTAGTTTTTATATTTTTCAATTATCCCTATATATATAAAGGCGAATTATAATTTGTAATTTATCATACATCATAAGGAATAAATAATTAAAATCTCAAGTGAAATAAGCGCTCAGCCTGGGGTGCGAACTCAACACCTGTCTTAAAATAGCGTGTTTTTCCGCACTTTCTTGCGTAGATTTAACAAAACAATAACGGTTATATTTATTCGAAAACAGTGAACCTACTTGATCTCGCTTTCCTTTAAGTTCTCTACCATTCGTTTTCCTTTCTGGAGTATTTAAAAAAACACTCATTTCGGCCTTCATGCATAAGAGGGAATTGATTCTGGCAGCATTGGTGCTTGAGATTACGTAAGACGGTCCCCACAGGCTGAGTGATCATGACTAGGAACCGGGTTTTAGGCAAATGCATAGTTTATCCTCGTGCTCCGATCCCAATATTTGGTATATGAGCATAAATTAGAAATACGGAGTGCTTCTGCGGTTTTTTTGTACTGCGTAAAAATGCCTTTTTTGGCGTTCGTTCCTAAATGCCTATAAGTTCCTCTCAATGGCTATTTTCGATATTGGCGCATATATAAACACTTTTTGGCCTCAACTTCCGCTTTCGAGGGCAATTTTACATCGGTATTCCAGTTACCAGGCAACATGGACAGTTCTGAGATCCAAGGGTCCAATTTAGTCTCTAGTTGAGCCTACACTCCAGGGAAACAACCGCTAGCAGCTGTGACATGGGACGCTCATTCTCAGTGACAACCGGCACAGTTTTGAATCTAAAAATCTGGATAAGGTGGAAGTCCTTAAGTTTCATAGTGGTTACTAGGTACGTTACGCTTGGTCTCCAAACGGAATTTTTTAAAAATGAGCAGTCGCATCCTTTTTATAAAAGCATACTGAAATCCGACTACTTTCAACGCAGATCGCTGTGAAGAAACACAGCCAATTGCGAAAAATCACTGCGAGCCTGAACTTTTGACGCCTCAAAATGTACGCTTCCGATGGGCACTAATGTACGTGGTTCCATCTAAAATCTATTTGGCTGCTCAACACCTTTCGAAAAACGCTTTCGAAATGTGTAAAAGTGTGTTTTGCAGGGTTGGGACACCTTGCCTGTAGAATGCGGATATATCATTGTAAATAGGAAAATTGCCGCAGTATACCTAATAATCTTTGTGTAAGAACATGTTATTTTTTTAATAAATCGTCGTCTCTCTTGCGTTCATTATTTGTGTACCTTTTTGTTCTGTCGTAACTTGATTGCATCAAGGAGACATAAAATAGCGCACTTCTCAATTAGCATCTCCAGCTTCAAGTATTCTTTTTCATGCCTATTTCACTATACGCTACGCTGGAGCAAGCGGCAGTGGACATTGAGGAATAATGGGAGCAGTGCGTTCGTTCAATCGAGCGAATCATTTCTTATTAGTCAAGCGGTTTTATGGGACAGTTTAACGGCTGTGTTGAACTGTTAGCGTCTTTGTGCGAGCATAATCATTAACATGTTTGGTTTTTCTGTCGTAGGTGTACAGGTCGAGCACGCCTTGATTTTAAAGAATTTATGTTTACATAAAAAATAATAGTTCCAATATTTTCGTCCTTGGAGGCAAAAAAAGGTTGTTTTGCCTGCCTATTTTTTGGCTCCAAAAACGCACATTTTTGATGCCTCAAACCAAACCTCTACTCATTACACGCTGTCGACAACAGAGTCACGGCACGTGCGTTAAAGGAGAAATTCCGTTCACCCCACGTTGTCGCTGTAGCAATGGCTATCCTCTCAAAGCAAAGAATAGAGTTACATCAACAATTCATATTAACCGGAAGGTGAGGGTAAGCATATGGCCGCTCTCCAGAGCGCTGACTTGGTAAAACATCAGATGCGCAATTCGAAAGTCGTGGGTTTGGTCCCTTCCCCCGGTGCATGTGTTTCTCTTCTCTCTATTCTAATATATAAAAAAATCATTTGCTTTTGATTTCAAAACAGACCCGTGTGGTGATTCAGAGCCTAAGCCGTTGTGCTTCTCTGAGCCCAAGGATGCGGGATCGATTCCCGTCCGCGGCGGCCGCGTTTCTGATGGAGCAGAAGCAAGAAAGCCTCTGTGTTAGAGATTTAGGCGAGCGAAAAAAATCCCCAGGTGGTCAGAACTGATCCGGAATCCTCGACTACCGGCGCCTCATAGCCCAGTGCAGCTTCGGCGCGTCAAACACCTCAATCGAATAAAATTCCCAAAACGGTCAAGCTGCTCAACCATTGCGTTTCTTAGCATTCTGGTACAAAGAATCTTTTTACATTTCTTGAAGACTCACAGTTGGAAAAGGTCCGGGAGGTCCTCTATACATGTTCTAATATATATCCACATTTCCTCGTCATGTGGAGATCAATGTTTCGTGTAGCGGTATTTAAAATTGACTATCACCGTCTACATCTTGTAATCGGAATACTGGTCTATATCGCAATGTTTTACTCTCGCTTTCCCCCCTCCCACGCACACACCTTCTTTGTTTACATTTGTCTCTTCCATCTCACTGTATTTACCCCCATCTGGAGGACCAATACCTACCATTACTGCTGCCGATCTCCTCGAAATCCCTTTGAATTTTTTTCTTACTCTCTCTAGACTGATGTAATTCCTTTCTGTGCATTTTCAATCTATTTGCCACTTCACCATGAAGGCCTCTCGCATTGACTTCCAGCTGCTCCAAATGCACGCATCAGATAGAGCTCATAACTGAGCACGGTAAGAGTAAAATATCAGGCACATAATCCCACAGCACAAATATGAAAATGAGCTACCCTTGCATGGCTCTTTGGTTCATGGATAGTGGCCGGGCGAACTGGCGTGTTCTGGTCGTCCCGGGCCCGGTGGTCATCGACATTCGTTGGGGGAGTTGGGGATACCCCAGCTTCCTTTGTTACCCGCAGACGAGCCCGCAAGACATGACGCGATTAGACATTCCTAAATAACCTTTACCTCAGGCACCACACGAACTAAAGCTCCCTTCAGCTGTGGTTAGGCGACGCGGCGTAATCAGGCGATACGTGACGACGGCATGTGCTTACCGTGATCGAAGCCTCGTGAGTTGCCGGAGGCTGCCACAGCTCTTCGTGGGGTCGCCGGTGGGGTGCCGCGGTCTGCGTGCCCTTGTCTCCTCCCTGTTGGCCTCTTGCTGCGGACATAACGGCCGAACCTGAGCACGTTGCCGAAAACCTGGGAAACCGGTTGCCCGCTGATCCTGTGGGCTCTAAGGTTGGACAAAGCAGTTTCCGTTTGCAGTGGTCGCCTAGAAGCGAAGTCGGGTATCGCGTGTTCGCAGCTTCCTCTTCCTTCTCTTCACCACTGCAGGATGATGATATTGAGCACGGTGATGACTTTGCTACGATAACAATGTCTGCTAATCTCTGATAAATAGTCGTCCATAAGAAGCCCGAGTTTTACTTTGAGCTGGGAACAGAATTAGCTTGAAGAAGGCATCACATAATATACATCGACCTGTGTTACAAGGTTATTAAAAGCCAACGTGACTTGGTGCACACAAATAGGTTTGAGCAATTCAGCGACGCGACTATTTGGCTCGGCTTTCAGTTGGAACCCGAAAAGAAAGAATAAATTACTTGAGATGCCAGTGACACGCCTCCGTGTTGTGAGGACAGTAGCATTGGAAGACACTGTCGCTGCTCTTACTACTCGCACTCCTGTCCCACATCAAGAAAAACGCCGAGATTGTACACTGTGGGTTCCAGGGAGCCGTACCCCTGGGCAGGGGCGAGATATCCCCTCCGGAGATAAGCCCACGCCACGCACTCTTGGCGCGATTCAGAAAGTGAATTACAAATGCTGATATACCCTGTCCTGCCCCTAAACAGTGGCGTAACTGGGGGGGGGGGGGGCAAGTGGGCAAGGGGGTACAAGTGCCCCGGGCGCTAATTCGGAGGGGGCACACAGTCGAGTCCACCCAACATGCGGCCGGGGGGGAAATTGCAGCAGGGCTTCAAAGCCGCAAAAGTCGCTATTGGAAAGAGTGCTACTTTGGCCTGTTGGAACGACATTGTAACAGACAGAGGAATAACAATGAAGTCGACAATGACAAACAGAGGGAAATACACGCGGGACAATGTGCCGGGGAAAACACACTAGCGCTAGCGCCCTGCGCATCCTTTACAGGGCCCCGTGTGTGTCCCCCTCTTTTCGTCTTTCTCTTATTCAGCGCTATTCTTTTGTTGCAACCTCGCTGTTCAAGTAGTTAACCTGTTGCCCTTGTCGTGAAGCGTCTCCTAATACCTATGGACGCCCAGATTTTTATTTATTTATTTATTTATGATACCTTACAAGCTAAATGAGAGCATTGAGTAAGGGGGGTACAAACTTCAAAGAGTAATATAGGGCGGTCATCAATAACATGGAATACACAGAAAGTAACACAACATCGTGACAAAGCATGTCTAGTCACTGACACTCAAACAAATGTAATACCGCGAAGGTTTGCCGATTTGCAGAAAGCTTGGATAACAAGAAATTCAGGGTACAAGAAAGAAACACAGTAAAAACATTCGGAAGGCCAAGGTATAGAATTCAAGTGAGCAGCAACGGCAGTGCGACTGAGCGACAAAAACTGGAAGAACAATAACTTAGATACATCAGAGATAAGCACAGTAAAAAAAACAAAAAAGAAAAACGTAAGGCCCAGGTGTACAACATACACACGCATTTTCCAAACACACATACTGCCAGCCGTACGAAGGCATTTACCAACATAAATCGCAAGACAATGGTGAGTACAGCAAAGACTAAAGAGAACCAAATAGAAGTGTGAAACTAGGCAAGTGGCACAGCTGCAGCTGCAAACATCAGTGAAGTTGAAGCGATATTAGTGCGATGAAAAATGGTTACACACATGTTCGTGAAATGAATCTGGATCGGTGATAGATCAACGAATTCAGGAGGCAACCCCAGATGATAGCCCTTCAGTGTGCGTGCGTGCGCGCTGCATGCTTGTGTTTTCATCTCTTCTGGTTTGTATTCCAGCAGCGGGAGACGGTGCTTAAAATTTGCCCCCATATATTTCGATTCACATTTTGCAGGCATTCTTACTAGCCGGGGTGAACCACGTGCAGTGCACTGTATGGATCTTGATTTATTATGGTCCTACGGTCATATTTCATCAAAAACTACCCGCTGCGAATGCTATGTGGAAACCGTAGCGCGACTGAGCACGCAGTTGATTTCTGTTTTCAGCCACACTGGTTATTTTTCTGATGAAGATGAAACACTGAAACACCCATCTGCATGGATTATCGCAGCACGTTGAAGGGAACCAAAAGTGTTTTTAGGATAACCTTGTCAGTGCGCTATACACTGCTGAGTGTCTGATCATGCAATCGCATATAGCCCATGCTGGAACGGTGGCAATAACACCTTGTTTAGCAATTGAATAGTAAGCACAAAACCAATAAGCCACGAAAAAAAATTATGCCCACCTCCCCTCGCGGGAACCCTGGTGTGCTGCGACGCTGAGGGGGGTCAAGCGCAAGCGGAGAGCAACCGTCGACCGAAAGGCCGCCGGAGAGCGGCACACCGGTTATATGCGCAGCGCGCCCGAAGGAGATGAGACCGCGGAGAGAGAGAGAGTACTGCACATGTGCAGCCCCGCGCGCAGCGCCCCCCCCCCGGCGGAATGAGAGCGCGCTGGGCCGCACACCCGCAGATGTTGAGAGAGAGTGTTCACTTTCAACTGGGCACGCGCCGGCGCCAGTGCGTCTGCCGCGGCTATGACGCAACACAATCACACAATTCACTTTAATCCAATCCAATCCAAATCCAATCCAATCCAAGCCAAGCCAAGCGAGTCCAATCGAATCCAATACATTGCCCCCCGCGAGAGAGTTTTCGCTATCGGAGAGGACAGGGGGTGAGCGGAGGAGAGTGCTGACGCCGCCGACGACGACGGACGCACGCAGGAAGGACAGGGCCGCCGAGAAAAGATGCTCTCAGCGTCGCATATAAAAATTACGGGGGATACTAAGAGTGTAAATGCGAAAGCCTAGTTGGACCATCCGTTGACATGCTGTTGAAGCTTCTGCGGGACTTTGCGGCTGCGTCTGTCACCACTTCACCACCCCCGTGGACAGCACCTCCGAGCCTCGTTGCCCTCCTTGGCTAGACGACCTCGTCGTTGACAACCCTTCTTGAACACCTGCTGGCCATACGCGGGGAGGTCGTTTGTTCTCAACCTCATAGAGCGCCGATCCTGACACGTGCTACGAAATAACGGTTTACTCCCTCTTTCTCACCCCGCTCACTAGCCATTGCCGGGAGCATCCTGTTCGCTCCCGTTGGAACCTTCACCTATGATGGCGGCTCCTATTGCACCGCGGCAACGGCCTACCCGCCTATGGCATTGCTGCTTCCCTTTCAGGGCCCGTTCTGCGTCGTCCTTTCTCAGAGCCCTCCATGTAAACTCCCCCCGCACTGCTGTTTGCCTTCGTTTCGCGCTATTCCCCGCTCGAACAACTGCAACTTTACGACCACCTATTTTCTGTACCTCACAACGCGCTTGCTCCGACATAGGGATGTAAGCCTTTAGTCATAAAAAAACATATTTTGCAGTAGACGTTGAAGAGAGCACCGCAAGATTCCAATATATTCCCTAGCTCTCTACTACGGCGCGCCTCATAGCTTAGATATAGCTTCGCCGCTTTAAGAGAGTGAAATTTTCAACCTCACTGGGAAATTCCGGTCAACGTAAACTTTTATTTTTAGATGCGTTATGTCCCTTAGCTCTAAATTGACATAGCTATTACTTATTGGAATGTCAAGTTTGGTTCAGGGAAGATTCTGAAAAGCACTTGATGTGTTTCATCACAGTACATATCTGGAAAAAATTCCGAGATGTTTTGTTGAGAGAGAAGCACTCAAGCGGCGAGAGGGAGATTAAGTTGAAATGTTTTTCCTGTGTGAATCAGCCTAAATATACATTGCCTTGCTATCTTAACCTCTAAAACCTGCAGTTCGCGGCTGAGGAAGTTCGCTGCAACATATAATAGCCATTTCTGGGTGAGCGTTTTTTTTTTGCGTTTCCCAACAAAAGATGTCAGGTCATTGAGAGGTCGTGTGAGACGTTTTGGAGATTAGCCTCAACAAAACATTTTGCCGGCTTTCAGAAGTCCACGAAGAATAAACTCGAGTGAATCACTTGCGAGTGCTATGTTTTTAAACGTTTTTCTTTTTGTTAGTTGATGTTTTCTCGTTTGTTTTCGTATGAAATCGTTAACGTTATCTTTCACCAATGAACCTTCACCCACCAGCGCTGTCGTCACTTGCACAGCCCCTCCAGTGTGTCAGATTAGCCGCGTACAATAAACTCTACCATCTCTATAAAACTGCTGGTTGCAGCTGTTCTTCGCGCCATGAGGGAGCGACTTTATGGACGTCGGTAAATTTCAAATTTTTTTGGTAATCCCACAGAGCATCGGCCATTTATTTCGGTACTAATACGCATACTTGAAGCATGAAATAAATAATTTTTAGAAATACATTTCCCCATATTGCCGAAAAAACGATAAGAACAGTTCACCTGCTTCCTTGGCCGTTGCCATCCGTAAGGTTGTGCGTAATTTATGAGCTTCGTTTATTTCGTGTCAAGCAAAACGACAACTGGTTATCGGCAATGTATATTTCTTTCTAACATTCGGGTCTTCTGGTGTATAGCACATTGCAGAGATGCAGGCACAATGCAGTCCACAATCAATAAAGAAACCGCGCATCTGCTTGCCCAAAACGGCCAGATGGACTGTTTTTGCACATAAGAGATAATGATAATAGTAATAATAATATAATAATAGTTATATATATAATAATAATAATAATCACTATCATCAACATCAGGAGGGGCATGAAAATAAATTTGCCATGGGTGCCATCCTATCTAGTTACGCAGCTGCCCCTAAAGCAACCTAACAGATATCAAACCACCCGTATGTGCAGTAAGAATGCGTAGAATACAGTCAACAGAACATGTTCTAGCAACACTGGAGTTAATTTGTCAAGATTCTGTTATTGCTTGCATTGCGGAGACTGGCTCAGGTAAACGCACTTTTCATCGTTTATCCGGTCGATCAGGCGATATTCATTTTATAAATCTTGAACTAAAAAAAACAACCATGCGAGATTTGCAGCGGCCGCCACATTTAAAGAAGTCAGGTACATTCCAGGTGCTACTGTGATTGGACGATGTCCAAGATTGCAATTCCAACCGGTTTCGGTTTTGCTTCTGTAAAACAGCATGCTTGACATTCGACGTTCTCGTTGGCTGGGCATTCTAGATATTCCAGTAATCGGCATACCGCAATTCACACCGCGATAGAGCAAACTAGGCTCTATCCAGGTTAACTTTCTTGCCTTACGTTTGCGTCCTTCCTTCCTTTACTTGTCTTTCTGTATGTTTTTTCAAAGCTTTTCAAATTTTGTCTTCGTCGTGTGGAAGTGGTCTAATACAGACAAGTTTTAAAGCGCAGCCCGTGAGAGTCAGCTCCTGTGGTTTCGCATTAGTGTCGGCCGCGTTGTAACTGAGCGAACGAATAGGAAACCGAAGAGAGACAAGATAGTCGAGCTGGAAAGCGGAGGAGGAAAGTGTTGTGAAAGTGTGAAGGGGAGGCTGGTATGCCTAATCCGCGCGAGACATGTTCCGTGGCGGGGATGCGCTTCGAAATAACACCTGCGTAGCGCACGCCATCGTGCGTTAGCTTATGACGCGATCCCTTCTTGAGACGCAGCAGCTATACGCCATCACCGAAAAGACTGCTCTTCGCGCTGCGCCCGAATTCCGGATTTTGGAGTATCATCATGATCAACCAACTTTTTCTTTCATTTCTTGCATTTCTTGGTTTTAAAAAATTCTTTCGACCACTTGTCTCAGTGTGCACGATTACAGCGAAACACTGTCTTAACTTTGCTACTAGTCCGTTATTGCGCATATGCCGGGCGTTACACGGCCGGCGCTGTGAAGGCACTCAGCAAAGAACCGTTACGCATAAAACCACAGAAATGATTAACACATCACGTACAAAATTACTTTAATTTGGGTGCACCTGCCTTTTTTGCAACAACGCGAAACATTTAAGTGCAGTTCGTCCACACGCGAGGGTAGTGTTCACTCCACTTAACGCTAAAGCTCCGGGAAAACTAGCGTGGTTACTTTTTCCTGTTAATTTGGATTGAATATTTACTGAGAACTGGCGCACTGAGCACTTGCACAGTTTCCTTTAAACAACCACCTAGTCTGCCTCCTACACCAATTTATCCGTTAAACTGCGTGTCGCTGCAGGAATGAAAATCAACGAGCCAGCAGTATACCTGTCGACCACAGATTTGATTCTCTGAGTTGTGATATGCTTGATTGCAGAACGCCTCTGGGTCAAACGTTTTAATATCCACGCGACACAGACCTTCCTTCTATTTGGCCCAGTACTCTTACCATGCTTAGACGTGATAAACGGTAAGTTGATCCCAGTAAGCCTTACTTAATTCTCTGATAGCGATGTGGAATAAGACGGACTGTGGTTGGTGGGGTGCACGAGTCACCGGGGTCATTTATGCATTAGGTCATTTATCAAGCTGACCGGAGAGTCAGCTTGAAAAGTTTACGGAGGTATAGTAGTATAGTTTCACTAAGATCAGTGCTGTCTTTACAATGCCATGCTAAGCCGATAGAGCTGCCTTGTTGGCATCTGTAAATATATCAAACCCGTCGGGTTGATATATTTCCATTCAACTATGAGGAGCACGCTGGCAGGGAACGACGCTAGCTCGAGGGAAAGCAGACCGTTGCGGCGAAAGCTGGGTTCTTCGAGCGCACGAATGCGGGGGAGCAGATGCTTATCCTGCAGACTGGCTGTGCGCGGCAATTTTCAGCGATACATTGCTGTGGCGGTTGAAGCAAACCATTCGTTCGGTCGCATACAGCGACAGTTGTCCGATAGCCATATAGTACTTGTCCACACGTGGAATGGTTGTTTCTAATTGGTAGCGACATTTCTTGTGCTTCTTGAGTCGAAAGATGAGTAGGGCCGGCTAAGAGGCCAAGGTTTGCGCGAGCGGAAATGTATCGTTAAGATTCTCCTGCGCAGCTTCGTGAGTGGCCTGGTTTCGTGGGCTGGTCTTTTCAGTGACCAGCGTTTCGTCGATTCGGATGTTCACTTTCAACTCCATTGGTTACGCCGTAGTATGGAGTGTGAGGGGGAAGGAAGCCCATCGACAAGTCGGCAGCGGCACCGCGATCAAGCGGAGAAAGCCCACTAGAAATAGGAGTGGCATCGGCATCGCGCGATCGGAGAATGGAGGGTGGGGTGAAGCCCATGGAGCGTGCGCTCAGGTGCGGTGAGTGCTTTGTCTGGTGGACTGGGTGGACCACAAACACAACTCCCAGCCTATCGCGGAGAAGATAACGACCAACTCGACGCTGACATCACCGAAGCAGAAGTAAGGACGGCTCTTGAAACCATCAAACATGGTTCATCTCCCGGTCCTGACTCTGTCACCAACAAGATGCTCCGCAACCTAGATGACGCCTCCATCACACAACTAACCTACTACTGCAATCACTACTGGCGAAGTGGCATTCTCCCCCCAGACTGTCGTACAGCAGCAATTTCTTTCATTTCAAAACCCGGCAAACCTGTAGCCCTCGATCAGCTCCGCCCCATCTCGCTTACCTCCTGGGTTGACAAAGTGCTGGAACACGTCCTCCTAGCCAGACTTACCCACCACGTAATTCAAACCAAAGCCCTTCCGCAAGAAATGCTTGGATTCAGACCTAAACTCTCTGCTCAAGATCTACTACTACAAGTATCTAATGAAATTATCCAGCCTCCCAGCAAAGTGGACAACGCAGCCGTGCTGGCGTTTGATCTTAAAAAAGCCTTCGACATGGTCACTCACGAAGCAGTAATGGCCGGCCTCTCAGCCATTTCCCCCGGTTTGAGGGTGTATAACTATGTCAGAGCTTTCTTGAGTGACCGAACAGCCACCCTTCGCCTGGGCCCACGCACTATCGGCCCATACCACTGGCCAGCCGAGGTACTCCCCAAGGGGCCGTCCTCTCCCCTATGCTTTTTAATGTCGCCCTCCTGCTGTTGCCAAATCTCTCAAAGAGATCCCGCACCTTCGTTTTGGCATATACACGGATGACATTACACTCTGGGTACCAGGAGGTAATGATGGACATATTGAAAGCACTCTCCAAGGAGGCGCTGATGCGGTCAGCTCTCAGTCAGCCTTGGCCGGACTCACCGGCTGTCCTTACAAATGCGAGCTGTTAATCCTCCCTCCTCGTACACGTACTCCTGCAAATCTCGAAATTGAAATAACGGTATAAGGCCATACAGTCCCTAAAGTCTCCCGCCTCAGAATACTCGGCCTACTTATCCAGCAGAATCGATCCAATGCTTTCTTTATACAACAACTCGGATGTCATGTCGACCAAATTATTGCACTCCTTCGGCGGGTAACCAACCGACACCATGGACTAGATGAAAGCAACCGCCTTCACATAGTGCACTCCTTTTTTATCAGCCGCCTCCTTTATACTCTGCCATATATACAAGCGTCCAAGGTCGAGCTGAACAGGATCGATGGCCTCACCCGCAAGGTCTACCGCGCCGCCCTGCAGATACCCCCTAACGCATCCACGGATCGTCTGCTCCAGCTCCGAGTTTTTAACAGCGCCACCGAATTAGTTGAAGCCCATTTATCATCCCAGAAAAATCACCTAGAAATAACGGAAATGGGCAAGTCTATTCTCGCTACTCAAGGCAGTCCGATATCTGAACAAGCTAAAAGTGCCATGCATATTCCACTTGAAATTCCGCAAAACATATTCACAAGGCCCCTCCCCCGGCACACGCACCCCGTCACAACTCAGCACGCCGCCAAGCCCGTACTCGCGCCTTGGACCGGGAACTGGCAAAATGGCCGGAAGCGGTGTACTGTGATGCGGCGGAATACCGCCATCACAACGCCTACGCTCTGGTGGTAACGCGCGACTCCGCTTGCACCCCCCAGCACGCTTACCATCTTAACTACCTCCCCCACGACTGTGGAGGAAGCGGCCATTGTGCTGGCCCTCACACAACGTCCAACCGCACCTACGATAGTCACGGACTTCAAGCTGGCTCTGCTGCATTTTGTTCGGGGGAGCATCTCTTCTGAAGCCCTCTTCTGAAGGATGGTGTGAGCATCGTCCCCAGACACGGCGCACGCTCCTCCAAAGAACGCCTCATCACGTTCAAAGACATCGTGAAGCACTACCGACTCTCTCGTCGTACTTTCTCCCCCGCCCATTCCTCCCTCACGGCTCACCAAACCCGCTATTGGCGACTCTTGCAAACAGACTCCTTCCCATGCAGAGCTCGTCTACACCACATCTACCCCTCATCATTCCCGTCTCCCAACTGTCCCCAATGCGGCCAACGTGCCACTCTGGAACATCCCATGTGGGCTTGCCCTTTCGACCCCTTCCCTTAAATCTCCAGCAGCGTGCTATGGAGAGAGGCGTTGGGTAGCTATAGCCAGGAGATTCAGGAGGCTCTGGTATGCAGATCTAGCGAAGTCGTGGCTGGCCTCCGCCTAGCCGCCACCATTCCTCAGTAACCGTGGCTCAAATAAAGTTTTCTCTCTATCTCTCTCTCTCTCTCGATGTTACCGAAAAACGATGGACGGACGGGTAGTCTGCTTAGTGGAACGACGGGGCAATAGGCAGCCTGCAGGGACGCTGCCCATTACCAGAAGATTCTGACGAGGGTGCCACAACGGGGAGGATAGGGAGAGGGCGTCAGAGGCACCAAAGAAAAGGTAATACGTTATTTCGTCCATCAGGGTCAGGTGCGGGGAAGCAAGCCCTGAATGCGGGCGCGACCGCCAGCGCCGGTGAAGCGGAGATCGGGACCGGGGTGCTGCCCAATGGCTAGGAGGTTGCATGCCTGCCTGCCACAATATTTCGGCAAGGATGCATTATTTAGAGACGAGGTGCGGCCGGTCCCCGGTCGTGAAAGGAGTTAATCACAAGGCGTCACGGCACCGCAGGGCCTGCGTAGAGCAATGTTTTAGAGCGCAGGTCTTAAGCGCACGCTCCTGCGGTTTCGCGTAGTCCCTCACGGCGGCACCACTATAACCGAGAGAACGAAATGGCCACGGATGGTAGAGTGAACAGGAAAGCTGAGAATGAAAGTAGGGCAAAAGTGTCAGGGGGAGGGTCCAGTGGTGTAGGGGGGGGGGGAGTGGTGTTGGCCAGGCTTAATGCCTGGTACGTCAATCCTTCGAACGTACCGCTAGTAGAAACATTCATGACTGAATGCCTGTCCTACGCATGGGTGCTACACAAAATGACGTGCATACGTCAGTATGATTGCGGAGTGGTGCAGCCTCAAAAGCAATTGGAGCCCTCCGGTAACCAAAACAGACGACTGGGCGAGTTGGTACATTGTTTTGCTTGGTAACAGCGCAAATAAAACAGGACACAAAAGGAAAAAGGAACGGACACAGCGCTGACTTACAAATGAAATTTTATTGCGGTTGCCAGCGGTTTTGTAGGAACACTGGCAATAACAACAAAAAGGAAAAAGTAGAAAAGGAGAAGGAAAAGAAAAGTTTTTATACATGATAACATGAAAGGAATATATACATCACGTATTCCTTGGCGTGTCACGATAAGAATTTTGGGAAGGCAAAAACTCACAGTGGTCATGACGAAACGAGATAAGTACAAATGACGTAACAAAAATCATGGTCGCAATCCAACCGTGGGACAGGCCTAAGTAATCTTCATTTACCGGGAGGGGTGCGCTGCGCCAAATACTGACACTCCTTATCTGAGAGGGAGATAGATGGAATGCTTAAGCATTGTTGTCCTAACTTTAAGATTTCGTTGGCTGCTAAAATTTCCCGCACGATTTGGTTGTCATGCTTCCCTATCACTATGCTCTGATCCAGCGCCGGCCGACATTTGGAAACACAATCGCGGCAATGTTTGGCGAGATGACCACTGAACGCTTTGGAAACGTTATAGTGGTGCTCCCTTAATCTTTTATTGAGACATCGACCGGTTTGGCCTACGTACTGCTTGCCGCATGACAGGGGGACAGAATAAACAACTTTTTCAGTGCAAGAAACAAATTTGTTTTCATGGTTGGTAGTACACTTGCTTCGCGCCG
Organism: Haemaphysalis longicornis; assembly: GCF_048455015.1. Classification (NCBI taxonomy): domain Eukaryota; kingdom Metazoa; phylum Arthropoda; class Arachnida; order Ixodida; family Ixodidae; genus Haemaphysalis; species Haemaphysalis longicornis. Next base: position 159,239 of record NW_027526397.1, read on the forward strand.
ATCCTGAAATAACCTTTCGGCACATTTGAGACAGTTTCAGTGGGGCTGAAAATACCACCTTTACATTTACGTTACTTCCTACTTTTTTCAGGCCATGGGCAACTCTGTGTATGTACGGAATAACCGCAAAGCGCTCTTTCTTGGTGGGGGCAGCCTCAGGCTGGTCCCCTTTCTTTCCTTCCTTCAACATGGACTCGGAAACAGCTGTCAGAACCCCCATCGGGTATCCTGCAGTCACAAGCCGCCTTGTTTGCACCTCAAAACTGCTTTGGATAGCATGGGGGCAAGATTTCCTCAACGCGTTGCCAAGACAGGTCTTGACAATTGCTCTTTTCACGAGTTTCGTGTGAGCAGACGCGTAAGGCAAGAGTGGCTTGTTACCACGTGGGTCATATTGCCAGCAGACGTGGTTTTCGAGAAGCCGGAGTCTCAGATCAAGGAACTTGATAGAGCCTTTTGATGGCCCCTCCTGAGTCAAGATGAGCGGGGACAAACACGACTCAAAGGTGCCCCTGGCCTGAGCCATTGCAGTCGGGAAACCTGATTTGTCTGCGTTAAACAGCACGAAATAATCATCTACGAACCTGAATACTTTTTCCACTCTAGACCCCTGTAAGCTGCCTTCAAGTGCCCTGTCCCGACTGGCCAAGAATAAGTCGCTCAGGATCGGCGCTATACAAGAACCAATACAGACACCGTTCTTTTGCAGGAACGTATTGCCCTCCCAACTGGCGTAGGTAGAGGTCAAATACATTGAGAGCAGCTCTAGGAAGCCTTGCACTGACATGCCGACGTCGTTTTGGAATGCCACACTGCCGTACTGATCAATACAGTCTTCAACGCAAACTAAAACATCTTTTTGCGGTAATGAATAGTACAGGTCCTTTACATCGAAAGATCCCGCCATGTACCCTCGGTCCCTGTTTTCCTGGAGGTAACTTATCACATCTTCAGAATTGCTTACTAAAAACGGATCATTAACGGGAAGCCGTTTTAGTTTTTCTTGTAAAAACGAAGAAACATTTTTTAACCACGACCCGTTTTCTAAACAATGACACGGAAAGGGCACCCGTCTTTGTGCGTCTTAGCGGTGAAAAATAGCTGCAATCCCAAAGTTTTGCTCTGGTCCACAGACCTTCCTAGTTTCTACAGGCCTAATTCGTTACACAACTTTTTCGCTTTAGATTTCACCTTTGCAACGACAACGTCCTTGTGGTGCTTGAAAACGGACACAATGGCTTCTTTCGCTTTTGTTAAGAACAACTCACGGGGTAACACTAGAAAACCTCCTTCTTTGTCGGCCGGCAAGAGGGCGAGGGAATGCTCTTTCAAATACGTCACTGCTCTGTTGAAACTACCAACACTCGAAACAGGTTTGCATTTCTTCAGGACGTCCACCCCCTCTGATACGCATCTGTCTACGTCCGTTTCTGGAGCTAGTCTTGAGATTTGTCTTAGCAGACCAAGTAGTTCCGCGGGGGACTTCCGTGGCTCGACGGCGTATTTTCGCCCCTGTGAAAGCAGTCGATGTACGCTGTCCGGTAGGTTCACGTCCCCTAAGGTGTGGACGACGCCTCGCTCTGATGACGGCTTGTTCGGACCCACCGCACGACGCTTCTGGTCCCCTAAGGTGTGGACGACGCCTCGCTCTGATGACGGCTTGTTCGGAACCACCGCACGAAGCTTCTGGAGTGTCAGCGCCCAAAGAGCCTCAGTGGACGCGTCGGTGAGTCGACGAAATTCCCTCCACTTGTTGTCTTGAAAGCCCTGCTCTGCGTGAAAGTGAAGGTAAAGGCACTGTCGATACAATCTTGCTTGGCGGTTCCACTCAGACTGAAGGATTTTGCAGAACCTTCTTCTTTTGTTTTTGTTACGTCATTTGTACTTATCTCGTTTCGTCATGACCACTGTGAGTTTTTGCCTTCCCAAAATTCTTATCGTGACACGCCAAGGAATACGTGATGTATCTATTACTTTCATGTTATCCTGTATAAAAACTTTTCTTTTCCTTCTCCTTTTCTACTTTTTCCTTTTTGTTGTTATTGCCAGTGTTCCTACAAAACAGCTGGCAACCGCAATAAAATTTCAGTTGTAAGTCAGCGCTGTGTCCGTTCCTTCTTCCTTTTGTGTCCTGTTTTATTTGCGCTGTTACCAAGCAAGACCCTCCGGTAAGCGGAGCACACGGGACGCCAAAAGCGTTCGTTGCGTCCCTTTATGTGTGACATGTCACCACGCGTGAAATAATTGGCCGGCTGAGTCATTCTCAGCAGACGAGATTGACTCGTCACGGTATGGCCATGGAAGCAAGGAGTTGTCGGCACTAACTGTCGATGGAAAAAAGTGACTTCTAGCTATTGGTGGTTTAATGCTGATAAGATGAAGCCCCGAAGGGGGAAAGATGATCTTTACTTAAAGGAGCCATGAAGACAAAATACAAGTTGGGTTTATTAGAAAGACTGCATAGTCCCGATAACAATGATACCAATATCATCGCAATCTTCGAACAAATAACGGAGATATTAAAGAAAACGTGTGAAGCAGTCGCTACCCCCTAGCCACTTTCCCGCAACTTTTCTGTGACGCCACAGAACCTTGTTTGTGCGATTGGCGGCCGCCTAACTGACCTGGTGCGACGACACATGACTGGACGTCTGTAATGGGGCCTCTAGTTCCATTTGACGGCATCATGTGAATGCTAACGTGCAGTTAACGCACTGAAAATTATGTTCTATTGCTGGCCCGTGTGACGTCATTCTTGCTCATAACACGTCACTGTGGTGCAAAATTTGAAAGTTTTTAAACACTTCTTGCTTTTTTTCGTTAAAAAAAACATCTTTTGAGGCTGTAATGGAGCTGAGTGAGATACTGAATTGTAGTTCTTTCAAATTAAACGAAGTTGTATTTTCTCTTCATGGCTCCTTTAAAGTTCTGTCACACAAACACTGAGAAGAAGCATGCTGACATTCTCATACATCCTAAAGGTCGGTTCACTGCCAAAACATCTGTTTTACCTAATCGTTGCAAAACGCCCTTCTATGGAACTATATATTTAAAAAGTCAAGCAATCAGGCCATAGCTTCTCCGTTTGTTAGAAAATTTCTAAGAACTGACAATGCTAGACACTTAACCTGAAATTGCTCAAAGATGCCACCTGCTACCACCTTGGTACAGTTTTCCTGCTCAGTGGCACTTCCTATTAACACACCTTCAAAAAAAGAAGACACCACCTGAACATGTCATACAGACATTTTTGGCCCTCGACGAAAAATATGACGACTACACGGCTTCCTACACCAACGGTTCTAAAGCATCACACTATGTTGGCGCTGCAGCAGTGCAAGGGAAATGGGAAAAGTTGATCAGGCTTCCCCAGTGTGCTTCGGTTAACACAGCGGAATGTTATACTATTGCTGTGGCAGTAGAAAAGATAATGAAGAAAAATTCACCATCTTCCCGTAGGGGAACCCTGAGTAGTATGCGAAGCAGCCATGGGATCTACTCAACTTCCAGTTAGTTTTAAGTTCGATCACGGCGTTGCGGGAGGAGAATAAGGGAGCGGAGCGCGCGGGCGCGTCATTTATACCGCGGAGCTACAGTGGCGCCCCCCGCGGAGTATGCAGTGGCTACCGTCGCGTTTCTAACTCTAAGCGGCTTCGCATTATTGCGCGCGGAGCCGCAGTTTTTGCCATGCGTTGTGCAATCCCGCAAAAGAGAGTAGCTTCGAGAGGAGAGGAGGAATGCCGTAGAGGAGAGGAGGAATGCCTCGCATACTACTCAGTGTTCCCCTACTTGAAGATGGCGACGGTGGTTGAACGCGAAGCTATCTCGTGATGAATTATTTGGTTGGCCAATCCCACGGGGCATCCTACTACAATCATCATCAGCGGTGCCTAGCCAGGCATGCGCAGTGGAGGTTTGGTACTCAGGGTTCCCCAACGGGAAGATGACGATGGTGGTTGAACGCGAAGCTACCTCGTGATGGATTCTTTGGCTGGCCAATCCCTAGGGACTTCCTGGCACAATCATCATGAGCGGTGCCTGACCAGACATGCTTAGTGAAGGTGTGGACGCGGCTCAACAAGCCAACACAACGGCGGAGGGAGGGCAAAGGCTCGACCATAAGCTGCTTCGCATCTAAAAACTAAAAACAGTATTACATACAGACTCTCCCAGCGTAGTCACAGCCTTAAATTCCAAAAATGCAGCTCAGCCTCTATTTAGTTACAGTAACACAATATTTAGTTACAGTCACAACACAACGACAGGAAATTAAGCTGTGCCAGGTCCCCAGTCATGTTGGAATCAAAGAAAATGACAGATCCGGGGAATGAGCCGCACAGGCAACGGAACAATAGAGCAAGTACAGATTCCTCCCAGCGACTGAGTGAGATTTATACGGAGTAAACTGAGAGAAACTTGGCAGTCCTCATGGGATAAGGAAACCGACAACAAACTCCACAAAGTATGATAGCAGAGTGGGAATCAAGCAGACGTGAAGAATGCCTCAAAGAATTTATTTTATGTCGTTTTCATATTGGACACACACATATTACATATAACTTTCTTTTTATGAAAAAAGAAAAATCGAGATTTGAAGAATGTGACCAGGAATTTACAGCGAAGCACCTCTTACTCTAATGTGCGAAATTTGAGGCCTTGAGAGAAACATGTTAGGTTGTACTACAACGAGTACATTCCCTTTCACCCAAGGCTCCTCCTACGAAAGGATACTATTGTTAAAATTTCCTGTGTTTTTAGTATTTTAAATGAAGCAACACTTCTTAACAAGCTATTACGAGATAAAGCAATTGGTTTATTTGGTTGTTGCTGCTGGCAGCTTATTTGGAAGGCTGCAAAAAGGCTGCTTCAGCAGCTGCTTTAGAAGGCTGATTTGGCAGCTTATTGAAGAAGGCTGCTTTAGCAGGTTATTTGGAAGGCTGCTAAAATTTTGCGCCTACTGTCGTAGATTTCGCCGCCCGTGATGAAGCCCCGACACCCCTTTGTTTCGAGAATGCACAAATTGGTGAGCGGAAAGTTGATGCCTCGAATATATGGCGTTTCCGTTTTCCGCCTCCATCCAAAACACAGCCTCTGTGAGGACGACCGAGATCATTACATAATTGATGCAGTTCAACAGCACACAATCAAGGGCACAATCTCAAAATAGGCCACATTAAAAAACACAGGCATGAGCTCTTTTTTCAAACGCTATTTCTTCCAGAGCCTAGCCCTGTGCAGTTGCTATGCTTCTAAAGGCACCTCGCGCCATGAATACAACCGAAAGGGCCACAAACAAAATAATCATGCCTCATCTGTATAACTAAGAATTTGGTTAAACGCGAAGCTTTCTCGTGACGAAGTCTTTGGTTGTCGTCTGAGTTTGGACTGAGTTTCGACCATGTCGAATTGTTTTCCTTGTGCCCGCCTGGAACGAATTTGTTTCCCCTGGAAAGTGCTCATTGTACGTGATTATGATGTTAGGCCAATATTTTTACTGATCACTGCATCATCTCATGCGCGGATCGGTCCACCGGGCTGGCGTGCTCCTCCCATCTGTTGGGAACTGCGGAAACTGAACAATAGTAGGCTTCGACGGACTATTTCAACGCACAGTAACGGCTTTTTTGAGAGATACATTCCAACTTTCAAGCCTTAGTATTTTCCAAAAATGGGACCTTTTTAAACAAGAGATTAAAAACTTAGCTATAGAGGCGTCAGCTTGGTCATCCGTTTTGAAGCAACTTCACATGCGTGAACTCCGCAGTACCTTGATGAAAGAGCTGAGGCCGGGACATTTTTTGATGAAATATGTAATGTTAAATTATTGCGCGCGGAGCCGCAGGTGTTGCCATTCGTTGTGCAATACCGCAAAAGACACTCACACTCACACTCAGATGCAGCAGCATTTGACTGAACAATATCGGGGAGCCCTTGTTCGATCAAGAACGCGCAGGTTTTTGCAGGAGCCGCCAACACGATGCGCATTGGGGGTGAAAGTCAGTCAGCACTAGAAAACGTTTCAGTAGAAATCGAGTATGGTGGCCAAAGGCCTTCTAATACCCGCAGTATAATTGCGGCATTTTGTTCCCATTATGAAAAACTCTTTGATGGCAACACGGGTACCCGTAGTCAGAGGTAGGCGAACTCACTCAAGAGTCCACTCACTCAGACTCATTTGGACTCAAACTCACGCGTGAGTTCGAGTTTGAGTGAGCGCGAGGCTAGTGTCGCATGGTGAGTTTGAGCTTGAGTGAGTTTGAGCTGAGTGATCCCGACTGAGTTTGAGTCCGATTGAGTTTGAGTACGCCTGAGAGCTAGTGAATTCTGAGTCCATTTTGAGTTCTGAGTATATTCTGAGTTTGAGTACAATTTGAGTTTGAGTCCATTTTGAGTTCTGAGTACATTTTGCGTTTGAGTCCATTTTGAGTTCTGAGTGCATTTTGCGTTTGAGTCCATTTTGAGTTCTGAGTACACTTTGAGTTCGAGTCCATTTTGAGTTCTGAGTACATTTTGAGTTTGAGTCCATTTTGAGTTTGAGTCCATTTGTGAGTTCTGAGTACAATTTGAGTTTGAGTCCATTTTGAGTGAGTACATTTTGAGTTTGAGTCCATTTTGAGTTCTGAGTACATTTTGAGTTTGAGTACATTTTGAGTTTGATTACATATTGAGTTTTGTGTACATTTTGAGTTCTGAGTACATAGGAGTTTTGAATCCATTTTGAGTTTGAGTACATATGAGTAGCCTAGCAGGCAGCTATGGTTGGCTGTTAAGTTTCATGCGTCACTGTGGGCTCGGAATTCAGGTTACCTGCGGGTACGCTACCAATCGCGATCTGCGTGATCGGTTGTGAGGGAGGGGGTGTCTTATTTTTCTTAGTTTCTTGTTGAATTTTTATTGCCATAAGCACTTGCTGTATACCTAATTTTCGCGGCTGGGCGCGTGAGTGATAATTGACTGGTGAGGTCATAAACTGGTGAGGTCACTTTTCCTCCTGACGGATCCACTAAGAGCGTGGGAAAGGGTGGTGGGAAAGCACACGGGGGCGCTGGCGTGCTGGTTGTTCGCCTGCTACTGTTAACGGCTTGATATACTAGGGGTCACAAAGGAAGAGGTGAGAGCCGGGGGAAATGGGGGCGGGGGCTGTCCTTTTGTGCTGTTTTAAATGAATTAGCTGAATTGACTGGGCAGCGCCCCTTAAGTCAGAATAATGACCACATTAGATTGGGTGAAAAGTGAAACTGATGAGGCTAAGGCGTGTAAGGTATCAAATGAATGGTCCGGATTAACGGAATCAAGCAGGGTAAATAAAAAAAATGTTTCTGATTGTAGTCATCATGCAGTCATAATGAGTCATAGATTGGGTTAAAATTCAAAATGACGGTGCGAGGGCATGTGGGGAATCAAATTCAAGGTCTCGATGTGGGGAATCATTCGGGACGAAAATGAGTTATGTGTATATCACGACGTTGTCATGGTAAGTCATAGATTCGGTTAAAATTCAAGTTCATGACGCTAGGGCGTGTGGCGTATCAAATTAAAGGTCTCGATGAGGGTAATCGCGTGCTTCCTGATTATTATCATGACATAGTCAAAATGGGTCAGAAATTAGGTTAAAATTCACAATGATGCCACTGGGTGTCCGGGGCATCAAATTGAAGGTTCCGATAGTGAAATCACGTGTGAAAAAAATGTGGTAGGGCTATATCATGAGATAGTCATGGTTAGTCATTGATTGGTTTAATTTCAAATTGATTCCGCTAGGACGTGATGGGTATCAAATTAATGGTCTTGATGAGCGGAATCACGTGGGAGAAATACGAAAATGCTTCCTGGTTATAACCATTAGATTGTCATGGCGAGTCTTATATTAGGGTAAAATTCGAAGTGACCCCGCTGGGACGTGTAGGGTATCAAATTTACGGTCTTGACGAGGGGAATCATGTGGTACAAATACAAAAGGCTTCGTAGTTCGAATCATGAGATAGTCATTATGAGTCATAGATTGGGTTAAATTCAAGGTGAGGCCGCTGAAGCATGTGGGGCGTCAAATTGAAGGTTCCACTTAGGGGAATCACGTCGGACACCTAAATAATGCGTCCTGGTTACAGTCATGAGAGTCATGGTTATTTTGACTTGTATGAATTCATATGACCCTGCTAGGGTTTGTGGGGTATCAAATTAAAGGTCTCGTCGAGGGGATCACGTGGGACAAATATAAAAATGCTTTCTAGTCATAATTATGAGGGTATATCAAAAGGTATATAGCAAAAGGTACACACTCACACTCACACGCTCACTCATCACTCACACTCACTCACTCACACTCACTCACTCACTCCCACTCACACTCACACTCTCACTCTCACTCACACTCACACTCTCACTCACACTCACTCACTCTCACTCACTCTCTCACTCTCACTCTCACTCACACTCACACTCTCACTCTCACTCTCACTGTCTCACGCTCTCACACTCTCACGCACTCACACTCACACTCTCACTCTCACTTACACTCACACTCTCACTCACTCTCACTCACACTCACACTCACACTCTCAATCTCACTCACACTCACACTCTCACTCTCACTTTCACTCACACTCACACTCTGTCACTCTCACTCTGACTCTCACTCATACTCACACTCTCACACACTCACACTCACTCTCACACACTCACACTCAGACTCTCACTCACACTTTCACTCACACTCTCACTCACACTCACACTCTCATTCTCTCTCACTCTCACTCTCACTCACACTCTCACTCTTACTCTTACTCTCACACTCTCACTCTCACTCTCACTCACACTCTCACTCTTACTCTTACTCTTAGTCTCACTCACACTCTCACTCACAGGCACACTCATACTACCACTCTCACTCTCACTCTCACTCGACTCACACTCTCACTCACACTCACACTCACGCTCTCAATCACACACACACTCACACTCAACTCACACTCACACTCACTCACACCCACACTCACACTCTCACTCTCAGTCACACACTCACACCCTCACTCTCACTCACACTCTCACTCTCACTCACACTCTCACTCTCACTCTCTTCACACTCTCACTCACACTCTCACTCTCACTCTCACTCACACTCTCACTCACACTGTCACTCTCACACTCACTCTCAGTCTCACACTCACTCTCACACTCTCACTCTTTCAATGTCTCAATCTCTGTGAGGCCATTTGAGTTGTGAATTCATTTTGAGTTCTCAGCCCATTTTGAGTTCTGAGTTCATTTTGAGTTTTGAGTACATTTTGAGTTTTGAGTCCATTTTGAGTTTTAGTACATTTTGAGTTTTGAGTACATTTTGAGTTTTGAGTTCCCGTTGAGTTTGAGTACATTTTGAGTTTTGAGTCCATTTTGACTTTTCAGTCGATTTTGAGTTTGAGTACATTTTGCGTTTTGAGTCCATTTTGACTTTTCAGTCCATTTTGAGTTTGAGTACATTTTGAGTTTTGGGTCCATTTTGAGTTTGAGTACACTTTGAGTTTGAGTACATTTTGAGTTTTGAGTACATTTTGAGTTTTGAGTCCATATTGGGTTTGAGTACATTTTGAGTTTGAGTACATTTTGAGTTTTGATTACATTTTGAGTTTGAGTACATTTTGAGTTCTGAGTACATTTTGAGTTTTGAGTCCGAGTGAGTTCTGAGTTTTGTGCTGAATGTGAGTTTGAGTTTGAGTGAGCGCAGATGTGCCGCTCAGCATTGAGTCTGAGTTTGAGTGAGTGGTGATTCGAAAAAAAAATTGTGAGTGAGTTTGAGTGAGCCGCGCCAACTTTGCCGAGGTATGCGCGTAGTACACGTGAGTTCAATGTATTCCTCCAGTCCTTTCCTAAGCTCCGTGCTTTCCTGAGCTCCGTGACGATGAGCTGGCTCTTACAAAAGGACCAATGACGCTGGAAGAATTGAAAGTTGCCATTTGGCCCCACTTAAGAGCTCTACTAAAAATTTTCGAAGCGTTCTCGACGCTGCCTTACAGGGAGTATTTACAAAAGCATACGAACTTTACGCTCTGCTTCCTACATATTAGCGAGGTTATACCGCAGTAATGCCTAAAAGCTACAATGCAGAAAAGTTGAAAAGTGTGGATGGCTACAGGCCGATCTCCCTTTGTAAAATGGATTACAAGATATTCGCGAAGGTGCTGGCATGCAGGCACCAGATTGTAATCACAAGTTTAATATGTTCGCACTAGACTTGCGGGATTCATACAAACATCCCTATTGCTCGTTCAGTACAGCAGTGCGTATCTGATTGAGCTGGGCAGGTCCCTCGCTAACATTAATCTTGCTAAAGCATTTGACAGAGTTAGCCATCCTTTCCTTTTTTGCTGTTCTGGAGGCATATTGGCTTGGGGAAGCTTTGTATAAAGGCATATCTCTCGGTAAAAAAAGCTGTATGACCCGGTGTCACGCGTCACCTCGGTAGAAGAATGGGCTCCGGACACAAAGGGATCAAGCTGAGACGATACTTTAAGGTTTGCAAAGGTATTGCGAACGTAAAACAAAAGGACAATAAAAGTGATGGAAATACCCCTCATACAAAAAAAAAATTGGCTTCGTATCTGCTCCTTTCGTTGCAAATGTCGTCAAAAGACGATAGTCTTTATCGGCTATTGCGAAGTAAATGCCTCCCTTCTCTTTGCCGCTCACCTCTCATGTTGTTCCTCTTGCGTCGCGCTTCTCCCAAGGTAAAGACGCCAAAGGTTTGCTTAAATAATTTTAAATTTCCCGCGTTCCACTGCTCCAAACCGGGTGTCTCGATGCGAACGCTGCTGTACGGCGGAGACGCGCGTTAATCGAGGCGCCCTACTTCAACGTTTATAGAACCGCGTTTCCCTACTCCACGTGCGTTGCAAGCAGAACGTGGAACATATCTAGTGGAACCTTGCGTAACTGTTGCCGGTTGATTTCTTAAAATGGCGCAAGAAGCTATAGTGGCGCGGGCGACAGTAGGCGACGGCGAAGTGAATTCTTTTTCTGCAGTTGATGAAGTATTTAATTTCGCAAAAGCAAGCATGTTTGACTTTTTTATAAAGGAACACTGCAAATATCACTTCTGTATTGATTTGCTGTCTCATATTTGCGTAATGTCTTGCTCTTCTTCAACAATGTTGACAAGTATGAACCCTACACCTGACATAGACGGGTAGATTTAGCTGTGACTATATAAGACTAATGGGCAGGCATTGTTTTGCTTTGGCCGGGTGGCTGAATCGAGTCACAGACAGACAGACGGACAGACATACAGACATACAGACAGACCAAAATTTCTGGGTTTAAGGAGCCGAAGAAAGACTATCGTCTTTAAAACCCTAAATAGCTTTCAGTTCATAACTACAACCGAGTCCTCGCGCTCTATCTACATGTTCTTCAAGGCCATTTCCCTAACGCACTTTTTGTTGTTGCGTCGTCCTGGAACCTTGAAGCAGTCAGGTGTCCGTTGTCGCTGGGGTGGTTCCCTGAGCGCAGCGCCGTGAAGATGGTGACGGGGCCAGTGGGACGAAGCCACTGGTGCATGTGTGCCCGTGCACGCCGGTGCTGAAGCCAGCGGAGCGGAGCCGCCGTTGCCCAGGAGCACCCGCGTCAAATGCTTGAGGAGGCCAACGGGGCAGTGCCGCTGGTGCCTTGCGGGTTCCCAGACCTCGGGTCCCGCCTCCTTCGGTCGCCTCGAACCACGATCTCCTCGTCCACCCGCTCGTCGTCTTCCTTCTCGTTTTCTTTCCTCCCCCTTTTCTCCACCAGCTTCCAGAAATTTCTCGCTTCTTATCCCTTCTTCGTCGTCGTCTCCGCCGTCTTCGCACCTTGACTCCTGACACCCAGTCTATCATAAACCGCGAACTCTCTAGGCCTATCCTCATTAGATCCTCTCTACGGCAAGGTTGCCCCTTATAACCCTTTCTATTCGGTTTGTACCTTGAGCCCCTGCGCCTTAGTATTCTCCAAAGCAGTGTCATCGATAGTCTCTCACTGGAAAACTATAAAATTAAAGTTGTAGTTCATGCGGATGACCTTTCTGTAGGACCTATTGCGTCGCACATAGCAAAGTAACCCAGATTAAGAACAGGACATGACACGATGACGCCAAGGAAGAACGAAGATAAGAAAGACAAGGATGAGCCGATGCCATTGTATTTGCTAGTATTGGGAATTCAGTCTAATGTCAAATACAGCTAATACATCCTTTCACGGTGTCGGACTCATTCATCGGACAATTGCCTTTTTTCTACGCACAAGAAAAGTGTTCTGGAAGCAACGACGCTGACACAGGGGCTTCGCGATTTAGGTAGAGCTAAGGTGAACCCTAAAAAATCGAGATGTTTTTGGAAGGGCTGGTGAGGTATGCAGGCGCGTCAATATGGAGGCATAAAATAGGACTCTGAAACAATACAGTACCTCGGGTTCCTCTACGTCAGATTCGAAACAGTGCAGCTGATTGGTCTTCTGCGCTTACTGTAAAACGCAGGAATAGATGGGACGTGAGTTGTCTACACTTGCGGAGGCAGAACTGTGTAATGTATTTCTCTTATCCAAATTTGTTTATGTTTCTGAGGTCCTTGGCTATGCACAAAATAAGGTTCAAGCATTTAAAAGAGTGTTCACTGCCTTCGCATGGCGGTCCAGTTGGGAGACCATTCATCGCCATTACCTTTTCCTGCGGTTGAGGTCTCGTGGCATTGATTGGTGCATTTGTTTGTACATCACCTCGTCTCACTGTTCATTTTCAAAACGGCTGATCATCCGTTTCTTGAGGTTTCAATTCAGCATAAATTGACAGCGCATTTGCTTTATCACTTGCTCTTACCCACCACGCAAATCCTAAGCCGCCTTCGGGCTTTCTTAAAGAGGTTGCTCACACTTTGAAATTTCTTATTGTGCGTTTTTCTCTCGAGTACCTGTGCGGTCTCCCAAGAAAGGAATTGGAAGGCGTTTTACTGAAAATTTATTTCCAGTGCCTATTTGCCGCCAACCATATCTGGTGATTTTTAATACAGTTCAATGAAGAGAGTCAAGAAAATGTGCATCAATGCAGCTGCAAAAACTTTTTTTAAGTTGCACACATCAGCGTTGTTTTTTTTTTGCGTGGCTCAATTGTAAAGGTGTATATGTGCCTTGGTGTGTTAACTGTCGCTTGTGTAACCATCCTAAGAGAATTGATCACTGCTTTATGTCGGGATGCTGTGTTTTTTGGTATGCTCTGAAGCGGACTCTTAAAAGAACATATACATCACCGGGTACAGAATGAAAGTGATCAAGAAATGTTCCACGCCCTACGACCTTTTCGTGCTGATCGGATTGTTTAGCCTAAAGAAGTGTCGCATGATTGACCGCAATGCGGAGGAACCTTGGGGAACAAAGTGAATTTTTCTCGAACAATGTTCCCTTCTGTACAGTGTTTATGCGACGTATTTACCACCGCCGGACTGATTGCATCTTCTTCTGGCGTGTATGTGCCTACCTGAGCTTTAAAATATGTCTAATTGAACGTACTGTTATTGTATCAAGGTGTGACTTTAAAGCTTTTCGGTCTAGTCTTTTATGCAACAAAGAAACACAGGAAATGCAGCCATCGAATAGACGCCAGCATCACAACGCGAGAGACGCAGTCTCGATTGCGGCCAAACCGTGTTTTTCTTTCCCTTCAGACACGACCATTCATCACCATCGCCAAAGAAACTTCGCTTTCCTGCATGACATTTTCGCGTTACAGACGCCATCAGTGAGAACACTGGTGGTGGTGAAGATGTGTTTTTTTTAGGTGGAACGGAGATAGTTGAGCCGTTCCTCTCTTGCGGGGGCGTCCTCCGTCCAGCGGTCCTGCTGGGAACGTGCAGCCAGTTGCGCTAGGGATATCAGCTCTAGCTGGTCAGGTAGGTCGCCGCTAGCCAGCTGGCCTTCCCACTGCTCAGGGGTGGGGTTGGGAAGGGGGAGAGGGTTGGGGTTAGCTGGCACTCCAACACAAAGTGGTATAGGGTGCATGGGGATGGGCAGTATTTGCATTTTGCCGAGTACTGTACAGGATAGATAGCACGAATGCGTGTGCCATGAGAAAATGTGTTGGTTTGCAGCAACCGTAAAATGCACTCGTCGGTCTTGGGAAGGTTCCGATGAGTGGAAAAAATTGCTGGCGTTGTCGGCGTAAATGGGCTAGGATGTCAGCATAGCGGAGGGGTATGGGCGGAGAATCCCCTGAGTCGTCAGTTTCCGAGGGTTGCCGGTGTATGAGGGCGCGGGCAGAGCTGTGGGCCGTCTCATTCCCAAGGAGAGCCGTGTGACCCGGTGTCCACACGATGCGGATATTGGGAATTGGCGTCGATCCTTAGGCAACAATGCCAAGGGCAATGGCCGAGGTTCGTCCAGCTTGGTAGTGGCGGTAAGCGGTCCGGGAGACTGTCAGGACTGTCAAGTACTTTGGATCGGTGTGGGTGGCCAAGGCGATTGCGATTTCTTCCGCTGTTGTTTTGTTGTTGGTAGAGGTGGTAACTGAGTTGACAAGACGTCCCTTCGAGTGGACGACGGCCGACGTGTGCTCTAAGTGAGAGGAGTATGGAGAGGGATCCACCTATCGAGTGTTGCCCCGAGATTCGTACTTGACATAAAGGTGGGCATCCCGCGCCTTGCGGCGGATTTGGTTATACGTTGGGCGCATATGGCGGGGTACAGCGCATACAGTGATGAGACGGCGGATAGCTGGTGGATGCGTTGAAGAGAATGTCCTGGGGAAGGGGGTGGAAGGGATAGCGGAGACGACTTAATATTGAGCGACCGATGGTTGTTAGGATTAGGCGTTCTGTTTGGCTGGTGAAGTGCGCCTCGATGAGCTCCTCAAGGGTATTTTGAACCCCGAGTTGTTGGAAACGGATTGTTGACTCGGTGATAGGCATAGGTCGGCAAAACAGAAAGAAATCACTCAAACTCAATCACAATTTTTTTTTCATTACGCTGTACTCAATCAAACTCAGACTCCAAAAACTCGTCTAATCTCAAAATCACTCATACTCACTCATCACATGCTCATTTGAAATCGTACTCACTTGTACTCAAACTCATTTGTCCTCACGAGTATTCGTCTGTACTCATGAGTACTCAATCTGTACTCGTGAGTACTCAATTTGTATTACTCCCGAATACTCAACTCAATACTCAACGTTCCATAAAGACACCGTCGAAGTCCCGCGGAACTTCTTTCGTGCAATCGCACAGAACGCCCTGAACCGAAGGCCGGGTTTGACGAATACATGCTATTCAAATGCAAAACAATTCAGAGATTACGCTGCTGAGCACAAGGTCGCGGGTTCGATTCCCGGCCGCGGCGGCCGCTTTTCTGATGGAGGCGAAATGCAAAAACGCCGGTGTGTACGAGATTTCGGCGCACGTTAAAGATCTCCAGGTGGTCAAAATTAATCTGGAGCCCTCCACTACGGCGCGCCTCATCGTCTGCGTTGCGTCGGCGCGTTATACCCTACAATCAATCAATCAATCAAAACAATTCAGAGAGGCGTTTCAAACGAACACAATGTCACGACATGCGTTGCAATTCTGAACTGCGATCGACCGGCGATCGGTTGCCTCCTCCTGCCCGTCGTAAATTGGGCACTCACCACGAGCGAGGTTTGCGGGGTAGAACAGCAGGTCATGCCCCTGTCAAACGTGTCTATTTAAGTGCACTAGCACAGAGTGCACTCGGCTAAAATGTCATTCAGGAGCAGCTAAACGGCAATCGCGAATGACACTTTAAAAGGAACGCACTTTAAGCTGAGTGTGGCCCCCAAACACACTTTACCGGGGCCAGCTCGCCGAGTGAGTAATCTCGTGAGCAGAAGTCCGAAATTCGGAAAAATTAACATAAAACTGTGACCGTTTAGATGATAATAAGTAACGTTAAAAGGTGATTATAGTTATATTGCTTATTTACTTTCACAAGAATTGAAGCAGCGACGAAAAATAAGGAAAAAATCTCTCTCTCAGCAACGTGCCAGCACCGCCTGGTGGGTGTTTCGCTCAATGGCAGCCGTTCTCTGCGGCGTCCTCGTACTTCTCGTAGGTGGTTTCTTGTGGCCCTGTGATTGTGTTCCTGCTTCAGCCTATTTCTGTTGTATCCTACGCTTTCAGATAATTTCCTCCAAAAAATAACGCTGAAGTCATTCACTGCACAGTGAATAACAGTACAGATATCAGCGCCGGTGTTCAGTCGCCATCCTGACTCTGTTTTTTGTGGACTTGTGCGAGGCGCCGATTGCGATTTTAAACAATTCAAACACAACGAAACGTTTGCATTATTCCTCACGTGAAAAAGAGGGGGAATTTCAAGTAATTTTGCGTAATATTTACGTCGGCTATCATCACTGACATCACAGCCAAGGACACTTTAGTTCGTCGTTTAGCAGCGCGCAGTCTAAGTGTCACTTGGGAAGCCCGAGTGCATTCGGCGAAAGTGCACTTAAATAGGCACGTTTGACGAACTCTGGCGCTCAAGCCGAGATGGCTTTTAGCCTCGCACACTGTACATACCCGATGCGAGGTTGAGTCGTACGTCGCTCGAGAAAGATGATCCAGAGCATGGGAAGCACTGTCCACCCGCAGAAAGACAACGTCGCATTTCATCGCGAATGCGCCCACAACACACACACACACACACACACACACACACACACACACACACACACACACACACACACACACACACACACACACACACACACACACACACACACACACACACACACACACACACACACACACACACACACACACACACACACACACACACACACACGCACACACACGCACACACACACACACACACACACACCGCTTCGGTCGCTGGCCTGGCTACAAAGCTTCGTTCGGGCAGTCAGCGATGTCACAACGATACGGAGCTGCGCGAGGGGCGATGTGTTTAGCACTCGACGTATTTAAAAACACAGCGGTAACGAACTTGGTTCATCGGGAGCAAATTACTGTCGACAGAAAAGCGGAATCGTGGACGCTTGCCGGGCTACTTGCCGCCATGTCGGAAACGCAAGTGGCCTCATGTACGCACGCTATTTCGTTGAAATAGCGTCCGCTCGGCTTCCGTCCGCTAAACGCAAAAAGCGGATTACCGTACGGCGCATGCGCAGTGAGAACGACGCAAAGAAATAGCGTTCGCTGTTTGTGTACGGTTGCGTACGTTGTCCTAAAACTCTATCTACTGGCCCAGTTGACTTCCGCGCTTTCAGCGTTTCGTTCGTGTGCGTCTGGACCGGAAGAGCGGGTGCTAGGCACGTGGTGCTTCCTGGCTCGTGCGAGCTGCGTACGTTGCGCGCCTCATTGCTCGTTGCTGGAATGGCTTGCGCGCGGGCGATGTACCTCGTCGAATAACCAGGTGTTAGAGCAGCGTGTGTTCGTGATTTCGCCAGAAATGCACTGAGCGCTTTCGTTTTTGTAATCGTAGCGATTATATGGGAGAGGTCAGGTGAGCAGGAAATCACAGTTTTGCATGCGTCGTCTAGTTCGTGTGCGTGCTGTCGTGCATGCTGTCTGTGTCCGAATCTTGTGCAGTTCAGGCACTGTGGCAAAATTGTGCCTAACTCTCGCCAGTTGTCTCAGAAAACTTTCTCGTTCTTCACGCAGTATCTTCCTCACAAACAGCGCAGCTTGCAAGTTCCTCTGCCGTTTGTCGTCGTAACCAGTTTGAAGTATCGTTGGCGCACTCGTTCGTTTCGAGAGTTGGTGACGTTGCTCGTTGTCCACTAGAAGACGCGAAACGATGCCGTCCTTTTGCCAGAAAAATTCGTCCTCCGATGCCGTCCTTCGGCCAGAGCCGTGCTGTCGTGGGGATCGGGGCTTCTCGGTGCTTCCGTGACCGTAAATTGCGGTTCTATGCGTGTCTTCTGGCGGCAGCTTTTCTCGTAGGTTTTCGTGTCGCGGTGCGCGGACATTCTGCGAATCATCGGAGCTTACTGACAGTACTAACTTCTACTCAATATGTACTCACCTGTATTTCCTTGTACATAATCTGCACGAACATTTGATTTTATTCAACAATGTTTGTACTAATTTGGTCAATTAGGCAAGGTGGTAAATATCATCGTTACACAGATATCATCGTTATCATTGTTAGATGTCATTGTTACAAATATCATCGCTACCGTTTCGTGCAATGCAAATAAACTCCACCAATGAGAAAACTGTAGCCCTGAACAGGGAACCAAAGTTGCCAAATATTTTAGCGCTCTCGAGGCACATTGTGTAGCTCAACTTTCATCAGCATGTGTTTCTTTCTGCGATTGTCATTGTTTGCATTTGATTTCAATATCGTGTTAAAAATTTGTTTCTTATTGAGAATAAGTTTTCATCGGTCATGCGACGTCAAACCAAGCGTGGATGCACACTGTAGAGAATAAATATAGTAGGACCCGATGTTCCGTCTAGCCGTATCGGCTACATCTAACCAATAACCTCAGTTACGGTTAACGCAACGTTGCATCATGCGAAGTGGTACAGCTGACGCAATGTTGCATCATGCAATGTGGCGTCATCCTCGCTGGCTCTTCGCAACACCTGCTAGGCAAGTAATCCATCTGAGTGACTGGTTGGTGAGCACTCGTTTTGCGACTTCAAAATTACTCCTCTGACACACTGTAGAACATGACCACTGCCATTCAATGGCATTATTGAAGCCGAAAATCGATAAGTGATCATTGTACGATTAACGTGGTCTTGTGTTCTATTTGCTGTTGTTCTTTTGCGTGGGAGGAGGATACGGAACAAATTTTCGGAGGAGGAGTTGTTACAAAAACAAAAAAAGAGCAGTCACCACGGTTTATATAAAAGGCCCGAAATTCGAGGTATCCGCAGTATGACGATACGGACCGTGGAGGTCAGTGAAAAGTTGTTGCTCTGACTATTGTTTGTAAGCCCAGCTGTGGCTGACTGCAACACGCGCTCAGCGGACGACCTAGTCATAGCGCAAGGTTTTAGTATGCCAGAGAGTATGAAGGACCACTATTATTACACCGACACCAGCAAAGATTTTTCAACGTGACCTATCGCTCAAGCAATGCAAGAAAATGTACGGGGGACCCGCCGCGGTGGCTCAGTGGCTAAGACGTTGCGTTGCTGAGCACGAGGTCACGGGTTCGATTCCCGGCCGCGGTGGCCGCTTTTCTGATGGAGGCGAAAAGCGAAAACGCCCGTATGTACGAGATTTCGGCGCACGATGAAGATCAACAGGTGGTCGAAGTTAATCCGGAGCCCTCCACTACGGCGCGCCTGATCGCCTGCATTGCGTAGGCCCGTTAAACCCTACAATCATCAAAAACGTACGGGGCAGGAACCTCCCATGTATACAGCGGGGCGGGATATCAGTTGCAATAATAAATTATCTTTATGACAGACAGACAGACAGACAGACAGACAGACAGTCAGACAGACAGACAGACAGATATACAAGCCAACATTGTCGCGCTCGAGTACCCAAAGAAAGACATCTCCTTAAAAATTAGCTACAGAGAGACGCTGCCGCCACTGTTACGCATGCTACGAACATGGCGCAGCCATACCTCGCGCCGCCGCCGCCAGCTCGCGAAATAAGATATAAACACAAAAACAAAAACCGGCTAGCGCGCGATAAGCCCAAGAGGGGGGTCCCGCCGCGAGAACGGAACAGGGCAGGGGCGCTACGCGTCATTATGTTTATTAAACAGTCTTTCGTGGGCTACTTAGGCCCAGAAATTTTGGTCTGT